>NC_081324.1:1710000-1835000 GCF_026419965.1 Kogia breviceps
CAAGACAATGGTGGGCGTGTCACGGACGGAGGGCGGGGTGGGGGTGGGGGGGTGGGGGGGGTGGAGGGGGTGGGGGGGTGGAGGGGGTGGGGGGGTGGAGGGGGTGGGGGGGGTGGGGGGGGGTGGGGGGGTGGAGGGGGTGGGGGGGTGGGGGGGTGGAGGGGGTGGGAGGGTGGGGGGGTGGATTTCATCCTCTGGGTCATTGAAGGAGCGATAGTGACAAATCCCATTCCTCCGCAGGCTCTCAGTGAACAGCACAAACATCCCCAAACCCAAAGGACCTTATTCTGTTTTATTGTGTCTTTTACTCCCTCGGACCATTTTCTAAAAGTCTTTACAAGGACACAAGTAAATATGAGCGTGTACAGGAGAGAAAAGAACGGGCAAAAAGTCCACCCCTTCCTCAAAGAAGCACCTCAAATTGCATTTTCTATTTGTGTTGCCTCACAGCTACATTAATATTGAATGTAAAATAAAGCATATGATGATATTATTATATTACTTTTAATATGACTACATGATGTGTTATCTTTCCATAGTCTTGTATTTATTTTGCGTCACTTTTCTGTTGATTTTTTTCACCACTTGGTATGACTTTCAACCCCCCTAGAGAGACAGGCATTCAACAGTTAGGTGTGCTCCCTGGGCTCTGAGTGACAGAGCAATTTCTATAAAACTTTAGCAGAGAAGTGTTTTAGGAGAAGAGGAGGAGATGGCCGGCAGGACGCCATTTCATCCGCCCACTGTCAGCGGGGGTGGCTGGCCCAGGAGGACGGGCTCCTTTGCTTGACTTACAGGAGTTCCTGCAGCCTTGTTCGTAACTGCTCTTCCCCCAGATGCCCAGCTCGGTGAAAGAGGGATCCACAGTTCAGAAAGTTCTGGGGCACTGCTCAGTTTCCAAAGCAAACCATTCAAAAAAACCCACAAGAACAACAAAAAACAAGGAGAAAGATACAGGCTGGCAGCCCAGGCAACCCGGTGATAAAGGATGTGTTTCCAGAGGTGAACTGCTCTGCGTGGCTGTGTGTGGTTTGCTGGTGAAGGCTTAATGTTCACCTGTGAATCCCTTTAGGAATAAAGTTGTGAGACGCTGAGACAGAGATCTGCAGTAGCTGTAGATGATACTTCTGTGCTCATTTATTTATTTGCTCAGCACACATTCACTGACCAGCGACCACGTGCCTGGTTTACCCTCGACATTTTCACCCACATCAGGGCTTCTAGGAGTTACCTGGCTGGGGGCAGTCACAGGTCCTGTGTGTAGGAAGTTCTGATCCCCTGCAGGTTTTCTGATTCCAAAAAGCCATTGTTCTTTCAATAGAAGATGGTTCTCCCCTAACACACTTGTACATTTCAAATTTAAAGTTCAGGGGCAGTTAAAGATATGTAAAATCTTACTTCTTTCCAAATCACGTTTTATGTTTTCTTATTGTTTCTTGTCTGGAATCATCTTTTAAGTACGTGTTAGGGTAACATTCATCTTATCCCGGGGCGAAAACGATGAGCTGTTCAAAAAATACAGTCGTCTTCTGCTAAGTTCTCATGAAATAAACATGATTATGTGAAATCAAAAGCACTTGATGCCTAAAAAGCATTACAAAGTAAATTGGAAATGGTCTTCCTAAGAAGAGCAAACTTTTCGAGAAACTCCGGATTTCATAATGGCCTTGTATTTACCGCTGAACTCAGGAGACACAGGACAAGCCCTAAATACAAGCATAATTAGGGCTTTTGTTTACATCAGCCAGTATTGAAAAGGCTGTTGAGGGCATCTTCCTCTAGGGCTGATTAAGTAAAAATTACGAAGGGAGGACATTTCATGTTTTAGTGTACATGTCAGCTATGTTCTAGATGTCAAGAAATAAAGCTCACAGAAATCCGTATCTTCCAGCCTGAACCTGGAGGTTGTCAACTCCCGTCTTTGTTTTCTTGTGAAGGAAGATCACAGAACAGCTGCCACTCCTGGTCTTGATAGCAAAGAGGACGATTTGAACGTGAAGGGATGTAAGTGCAAGTGTAACACACAAACTCTGGCTATGTTTCATGAAGCCTCTACTGGGTTGCAGACATCGCCCCTATTTTCTGGACTCTGTGTCTTGCCAAAGGCCAGAGTAAGGGTGCGTCATGAGCAAGAATCAGTCTGTTAGTGGTCATATGCTCATTTTGATCTCTGAGATTATAAGGCAATTCTGCGCTGCGACGCAACACCTTATTTGATTTGGCCATAAGATAAGCCTTAAACATAAAGCGTATTTGCAGCCAAGTGCAGACTGGGGGGGTGGGGGATGGTGCAAGAGGACAACAGTCTCTGTTAGGAATGATAGCACGGCCTCGTGGAAGAGCCAGGCTGAATGGAGCCTTGGAGATGCACCACGTCCATCTCACAGATGGGGAAACAGAGGGTGGAGAGGTGGAGGGGATGCAGTCTTCCCCCAGTCAGTCCACCGCGAGCTCCTTCTAAGCCCAGGACTACTCACCGAGAACCCTTGGCTTCATCCATAATACTATTCTTCTGATTGGAAACGTAAAAATAAAAAGGAAATAAAACACAGACTCATCTAAAGTGCTTTTGCCGAGAACGCGACGGGCTCTGTCTCATCACCAAGTTCTTTATGACTGTTGTGATTTACACGGGGCTTAGCCCCTCCTCAGACGACATGTTCCTGCAGGCAGGACTTTTCAACAGACTCTACCTTCGAAATTCAGGAAATTCATGATGATAGAATGCACACTTGTCTTCCAAATCTAAGTATTTTGAGCAAAAGTGGACGTGAACGGAGAAGGATACGCTTGTTCTTGTGTGTTTAACGTACTGGGTAAGTGTCAACGTCCATAGAAAACAGAAGTTATTAGAAGCATGGAGTTAAATTATGTATTTTATGTAAAGAAAAGGCAGTTAAACAGAGATTTAAATAGAAGTACACGCAGCACGCCATAGAAGATTTCCTCGTGCCCGTGTTCTGGAAACGTTCCTCCTGGGTTTGGGCAGCACAGGAAGGAGGCCACCAGGGTCGGCCTTCCCGTCTGGCTTTGCTTCTGATTTTTGTGCTCAGCACCTCACGTCCCTTGGGAACCAGGTGAGCTGGGAGTCACTGAAGCGTAGACAAAAAGGTCCTTCAAGGCGTTTTCTGAAATAGACTCATCTTTCTGGAGTCCTCAGAGCTGGGTCTTGGAAAGTTATTGCATCTTGGGGTCACAGGACATCAGAACTGGACAGCCCCACCAGGATCAGTTAGTTCTTTCTCATTTTGGAGAAGATGCTGAGGTCCAGGTGGCTATGCCAGCCAGCGAATTTCACACTTTATCACAGAAACTGGCAGAGGGTCTCTAACCTGCCGAGTCCAGGAAGGGCTGCTCAGTGAAAACGTCACGTTTCTTTAGATACGTGTGTAGTAGAATAGGATCCAAGGACGTAACAAACAGAGTTTAAAGTATTTTCATAGATAAAAGCAGTTCTGGAGGAGGCTGTTGAGTTTCAAGAGGTAAATAGGCCTTGGGTCACCAGCACCCACAAGACGGACTGGAGGTTAAGAGGAGGATTCAAGGTTGGCCTTCGACCTAAGTTTTGAGGAGAAGATGAACGAGGGATCGACACAAGTGGAAGACAAGTTCTTAACATAAGTGCTTTAACCGTAAGTCAATTTTTTACACGTTAAGTGAATAAAAAGAGAAATGGTATTATTGTTATACTAAATAATAGTAAAAATCCCTTTCAGTGTGCACCCACTGAGATCGCCACTTATATTTATTTTCTCATCTAATCCTTTTTTTATAGATAAGAAGATTGAAGTTTATTACATTTGTATTTGATATTGGCAGTTACTTGGAACCTGACATTTATAGCTCATTTTTAAATCCTATATTTTTTTTGCTTTTTGCTCTCTTTTTTTAAACTGAAGTCTAGTTGATTTACCATGTTGTGTTAGTTTCAGGTATATGGCAAAGTGATCCAGTTAGACATACATATATATATATATATATATATATTCAGATTCTTTTCACTTATAGATCATTACAAGATATTGAGTAGAGCTCCCTGTGCTATATAGTAGGTCCTTTGGGTTACCTATTTTATACATAGTAGTGTGTATATGTTAATCCCAAACTCCAAATTTATCCCCCCCCTTCCCCTTTGGAAACCATAAGTTTGTTTTATATGTCTGTGAGTCTGTTTCTGTTTAGTAAATAAGTTCACTTGTACCACTTTTTTAGATTCCATATGTAAGCAATATCGTATGCTATTTGTCTTTCTCCGTCTGACTGACTTCACTTAGTATGATCATCTCCAGGTCCATCTGTGTTGCTGCAAATGGCTCATTTCATTCTTTTTCGTGGCTGAGTAGTACTCCACTGTGCACATGGACCACAATTTATGAGTTTAGTGCTACCCACACAAGACAGCACTGCTTTTCAGAAGTCTCCAGTTCAATCAGAGACTCAGCACTGAAGTCGAGGTCATCAGGACTCCTCAACATGTGTGCACTGGGACCTCCACGTGGCGTGGTGTCCAGAGCAAAGCACTCGTCAGAGATGCCCTGGCAGCAAGCGTCTCATCGGTGTTGTAACCGGTGGCTCTCTCGGTTCCGTATGTATACCTCCCTCCCGTGATACATCTGCCTCCTCGGGGATGATTGCATAGTCTTTGTACAAAACTTTTTTTTTTTTTCGAGTGAGCAGATACAGGCCTCAGGACTGCATTTGCATTGCAATGTACTTCCTGCTACAATGAAAACCATTCTGCACTGGGTTGAGTGTCCTCCTCACAACAGCCACTGTGGGGATCCGGGAGAGCTGCCCCCCAACACCCCCCTCACACACTGGCCTTCCCAAGTGATGCTGAGGATCTGGAACCCCCGCTACTTCTGTCTTTTACTACAAAGGTGCCACATCTGCAGAAACCCTAACCTCTTGGCATTTGCCAAAGCCTTAGCGTATGCCAACGTGTTTATTCTGCAGGATCTTGAGATCTGCACCTCCCAGACCTCACCACATTACAAGTAGGTTTAGAAGACAAGACTGGGGCTTCCCTGGTGGCAGGGTGGTTAAGAATCTGCCTGCCAAGGTGGGGGGACACAGGTTCAAGCCCTGGTCCGGGAAGATCCTACATGCCGTGGAGCAAATGAGCCCATGCGCCACAACTACTGATCCTGCTCTCTAGAGCCTGCGTGCCACAACTACTGAGCCTGTGCGCCACAACGACTGAGCCCACAAGCCACAACTACTGAAGCCCACGCACCTAGAGCCCGTGCTCCACAACAAGAGAAGCCACCGCAATAAGAAGCCCATGCACCACAACCAAGAGTAGCCCCCGCTCGCCGCAACTAGAGAAAGCCCACGTGCAGCAATGAAGACCCAATGCAGCCAAAAATAAATGAATAAAAATAAAATTAAAAAAAAAAGAAGACAAGACCAACACTCACAAATTTTCAACAATCTATAAATAGGAGCAACATGTAGCAGGCAGGTAGCAACCGTGCAGAGAACTGTGTCTGCAATTACGGGGCGCATAACAAGTTAACCCTTTTGGAAAAGTCAGCTTTAGGGAAGGTCCAAAGCTGGGGGCTTTCCTGATGACATGGGAGAGATTAGGCGAGGGTCTAAAATAAGGATGTAAAACAATAAAAAAAAGTCTGTTTAGGTGAACAGTTGTTTGACTTGCAAGCAAAATGCACCTTTATTGGATAGACACTCTGCCCACACCATGGTTTCCTCCCTCCCATCTTGGAACATCCAGGAACAGGGTCAAGGGCTGAGATTCATCTACGAACTTTAGAAATCCCCGGTTTGGTTTCTTCATTTATTTCAACAAATATGATGGAAGCAAACATTTCCCAGAACTGCCCAAGAGCCAGGCTCTTCCTGGACCTGCACAGGGAAGGGCAGCTCGGGGCGGAATCTCTCACCAGAATGACACCAAGGCACGCGCTCCACAGGAACAGAGCGCTAACCTATCTCTCTCTCTTTGTGACCTTGGCCCCTCGTGTCTCCCGCAACATCTTTTCACTGGTCCAGGGTGACCCCTGACTGCTTCTTCCATCACTACTGCTCTTCAAACCAATTCTCAAGAAATAGTTTGGTCTCAGTCATTTCAGCCCCATCTCCTTGAAATAAATACCTATACGTTCCAAAGACATCTATAGATACTTGGGGTTCCAGGGTAGCCTCTTCCTCATGAGTCACGCGCCACTCATCGAGCGGAATCCGGTCTTGGAGGTTCACAAGCGAGAATGAACGAATGCACAGAGTCTATTCGTAAGCATCCCGTTTTTACCAGCAGGTATTTCACTCACCTGTATGGAAAGGATGATACGTTGGAGGCTGGGCGGACACCATGCAACAGATGCTGCCTGCTCACCAAAACCATCACCAAAGACGCTTCCATGCCATTGGATGGTGAGGAAGAAGTTTAACTCGCTCGCAAACGCATTCAGATTCCATTCCATCTAATGCGCCTGGAGCATAACCAGATCAATTAGAAGAGTGAGCTCTTTGTGTTTCTTCAGAAAGAGGAATCAATGCTGCTATGTCCTGCATTCAACTGTTTCTCCCATCGGCTTCGCAGCGACTGGGATTCGAGCTTCCACAGAAAATTGAACAAATTCACCGAAGCACTCGCCTTCCCACTTCTCCGTTGAAGCGGCACCATTCCAGAGCGTTTGGAGTTAATCATCCTAGCCCCGCCCCCAGCCTGCACCACACGTGGTTCTCAAAGCTCGAGTCACATGCAGACTTGACAGAAGCTCAGGCCAGTTTACACACTCACAGAGCTCGCAGCAGGTGTGGCTCAGAGACATGGGTCGCACTGGGGGTCCCGGGGGCCAGGCCATGACAGTCAAGACAGCTCTCCTGAGGCTGTCTGATCCCGAGGGCAGAATGAGAGGGCTGGCTGGTCAGTAGGAACCCTGAGTCCTCAGGACCCAGCCCTGCTCCCCGGCATCTCGGCAAGAGTCTGGGTTCGCAACAGAAATTCACATACTTGGAGACCTTCTCCTTTGTCTTCCTGGAGCTGTACATTCTGCTTTGCTGACTATTGTTTTATACCTGCTCATTCTGAAATATAAGAAGTCATCTTCCTCTTTTCTGAGCTGTCCTAATGTCACCCCAGCAAAGCAGTAAGAATTCCCATCAGAGCCCAGGAAACGCACCCAGAGACCGAGGCCGATCAGCCCAGACCCTCACGTATGATACACATAAGTAACCGAGGATCAGTGGGTCTATGAAGAAAATTAGTAGGATAAGAGAGGAGCGGAGTGTGGACACACAGACACACACACAAAATACGCAGAGTTGATGAGCAAAACAAATTTTAAAAATTAACATAGTTTAATTTGTATTCTGACAGCAAGTTAAGAAAACTTCATATCCATCAAACACCAGCAAGTTTTCACAAAAAAGAAGCCCTCAGATTGCTTGGATCTTGTTAGTTATGGTGACTTTGCTTTCTTCTTTGTGATTTCTGGTATTTAAAAAATTCGATTGTATACAAAGCAGCCCTTTCCCGTCAGAAAACGGTATATATTTTATTACATTGAATAATACGTCAAAACAGAAGCTCTTGGGTTTGGTAAAACTTCAGAGAGCATCAAGGTGTGCAGGTAACAGAATTTATCCAAGTGTTTTACATTTTACATGCTAATATGGGCCATATAACTCACTTACAATCGTTAGGACACTTTGCTAATTCAGGGCAGTGTATTTGTTTCCTAGGGCTGCCGGAAGAAAGGAGCACAAACTGGGTGTCCTGAACCGCAGAACGTATTTTCCCAGAGCTCTGCAGGCTGGCGCTGTCAGTTCAGGTGTCAGCAGGATGTATTCTCTCTGAGCCTGTGGGGGGTCTCTCCCAGCCTCTCTCCCTGGCTTAGCCTCTCCACACCGGTTTCCCTCTGCACCTGTCTGTCTCTAGCCACATTTCCCCTTCCCATAAGGACACCAGTCATCCTGATTGGGGCCGTCCCAGTGACCTCATTTTAACTTGATTACCTCGGTAAAGACCTTATCTCAAAATGAGGTCACATTCTACAGCACTGGGAGCCAGGCCTCCTGCATACCTTTCTGGAGGACACAATTCAACCCAAAACAGGCATATGGAAACTTTCATAGACATTTCAAGCAAGTAAGAGTAGCTATTATGAAATACCAGTTCAATAATTAGCTACATGACATACGATAGTTTTATTTCTTTCTGTTTTTCTCCATCCCTAACTCTAAAGTGTTGTTAGTGTTATTTCCCCAGGGTAGCCACTATAAAGCAGTGGTTGGAGATTCACCCTAAGCGTGTCTTTGTGGCTGGTGTGAGGAGAGAAGGACATTTACGAAAGGTAGGCAAATAAGAAGAGAAATATTTACAGTGTGTTAAGGCATCGGCCATTTCAGGATTCATCAAAGAACAGTTGGGACTGATTTATTGTGGACACACTTTAATTTGGTACACCGAAAAGCACATTAGGACTTTTGCAGATGGTTTCTCAGGTACTAAGGAATCGGTGATTTGTTATTGATTTATCCACTAGATAAAGAGGATTGTTACTGCAAAACTCCACAGCACCAAGAACTCCAAGGACGAGAGGAGAAGCACGGAGAATTAATGATGCATAGCTGTTGAGAGAAACATGAACATTTCCCTGAATCTTCAGCATTTGGTCACATTTCTTTAAAGTTGTCTTATAAAATCTCAGACACACACTGGCTTACATTATTCTGTCTACACAGCATGTAGCTCATTTATGGAACTGTTCTCTCCTTTGCAGCCATGAGGTTCTCTTGGGGGCAGCGGCTCGTACCAACCTTCTCCACGGAAAAGAGAAGACCACATAATTGGGCAAATTTTAGTTTTTATTCCATCACACTCCAGCCCCAACCCCAAAAAAGGCAGAAGGCAGAAGTACTCCACGCTCTGCGTCTCCCCTTCTGCGCCCGACTTCTGAGTGTTCCGCAGCGTGGCCACCCAAGCAGATACAATGGCCTTTCTTCTAAAACTGGTTTGATCCGGGTCCCTCTCTTAAAATTAGCTTCACTCTAAGACAATTTCTTTCCATGAACCCTTTCCGGTATGCTCTACTCCAGCATAGCCAAAAGTAACACACATTCTTCCTTGACTCATAACGACACAGCCCATCAGGAAAAGGATGTAAGTTTTCTAAAGGAAGAAAGTTCAAAGTGTTCCCTGACCATAAGCTTTTTCCTCATTTTCCAAAGACCCTTGGGAAAAAGTCCTTTGCCCAGTGGGTGATTTAGGTAGATCTGTTCTACCACAACATAACGAATTAGATAGTCAATAGTAGATCAGCTGAGTAAAACCATCATCCTTCATAAAACGTTGATGAAATTCCGATGAATTTGGTTTATCTGAATGCGTGGTCCGGGGGCCTCTGTGTGTGGGAAGCTGCCTCTCTCAGGGGATGCTTGGCTGTGGTCCCCTGCCTCCTTCTCCCCTCATTTTCTCCTTGAGAACATGGCAGGGCTACAACACACATCACACCCTCTACCGCATGGATAAAGTGCTGATGAAATGTGGGATGTAGGTACGAGCTGAGAGATCCGGGGTTTGCCGCCGACCAAGTCTTAGAAGCACCCCATACCCTAAACGATCACACTCCGAGTCGTCTTAGATTGATGGTTGGCTCTCCTGGAGGATCCTGATGCAACTGTGACCTAAGCGAGGCCTCAAGATATAGCTGTGCTCCTTGGGCCCCGTGAACCGTTGTTTTCTGCCCCTGTAACTGTAATTTCAGCCACGTAAACAATGAAGTCAGACGTGTCCAGGGGGCATTTGCATAGACTTACCTTTGCTTCATAAACAATAAAACACGATGCTTTGTCGGTGCCAAGGGTGAGACACAGAGATTCATCTAGTCAGTGTCTACTTCTAATAACCTGCTATTTAAAAATGAATCTTGTTAACATACTTCACGGGCCCAAATAATTCTCAAGGGAAAACTGAACGTTAACATTAAAAGACAATACTGAAGGCCCTAAAGCTGCATCTCCAGGACTAGTCCTGGATAGAGACAGTTAATTATGCTCACAGATATTTATTACCTGCAAGTGTCTAAATAAAATGTAGCTCTTCAACTATTATCCAAGTAAGCCCAATGATTTTAACTGGTTCCTTTTACTCTGTATTGATAATCTGTAAAGAAAAACATACATAAGCACAATTTCTCAAAACACAAACCAATACCAACGCACATCATTTCTAAATGTAAAGAACATCCTGAAAACTAATGATGAGCTCATTTTCTTAGCCAGTGTGACATTCACGAGAAGACAGCTTTTAAAGAGCGTTCACCGATGACAGTACAAAACTTTGGAGTTTTTTTCTTGTTGTTTTGGGTTTTTTTTTTTTTTTTTTTTTTCTTTTTTTTTTTTTTTTTGCGGTACGCGGGCCTCTCACTGCTGTGGCCTCTCCCGTTGCGGAGCACAGGCTCCGGACGCGCAGGCTCAGCGGCCACGGCTCACGGGCTTACTTGCTCCGCGGCATGTGGGATCTTCCCGGACCAGGGCACGAACCCATGTCTCCTGCATCGGCAGGCGGATTCTCAACCACTGCGCCACCAGGGAAGCCCTTGGGGGGGTTTTTTTAATGAAAATTAAACGGTTTGTCCACTAAAGAACCAACAGGAAAATCCTTTTACACACTTGCATAAGAAATTAACCTTAACAAATAAAACCAAGCTGCAAATTGTTTATCGTTGCTTATCTCTTTGATCACTGTATATTTATTAAGATGTGAATGACAGCTTGAAATTAAAGGGTTCCTGAGATCCAAAGAGAATGAAAAATGAATGCTTCTATAGAGGAACAACGAAGAAGCAGCCGAAAAATGAATGTTTACTTTTAATGTTTTACTTTGCGATGTCCCTTAAAAGAAAATCTATATAAATTTATATTGTTTGCACTCTGCTGGTCTCTGATAGTTGGAAAACAGCTGTTCTACCGCATTGGCCTTTGAATGGCTGGATGGCAAAAGGCTCAATAATCTGTCGCAGCCCAGGTTAAGTGATGGAATTCATTTAAATGCCCCAGAAGTAATCATCCACAAAGAGTACATTATTTCTCTTTTATGAATTTTCAAACGTAATACTGATGGGTGGCATGCAATTAAACCTGATCAATATGTAATTTAGGTAGGCTGACATGTTTTCAAATTCTCAGAATATAGATTCTTTCAATATTGCAAGAGCTCAGTGAAATACTTTAGCCGTTATCAAATAGGCAGTTGGTACAGTACAAAAAATAATAATAAGTTTAGCCAGAAGATATATAGAGAAGTAATTAGACTTGGAGACTCTAATTTTTGAACAGAAACCATAATTGAGAAATTAAGAACGTGCTTATCCTGGTTGCTCTGACTTTCTCTCTGTCTCTCTTCCCAACAGGAGACTAGAAAGAGAAGAGAGATCTGCAGGATTTTACCAAATACCACCTTAGCAATTTTCATGCGCCAATACTTCCAAAGGCATTCTAAATACTAATTAAAAGATTGTGAAAGCTGTATTATAATGGGAAACAATTCCATACACGTTATTCACAAAGCTTTATTTTACCCAGAATCAAACTGAGACCAAAAAAAAAAAAAAAAAGAAAGAAAGAAAGGGCCCAGGGAGGGGGGATTACCATAATGACCCTTTGTGTTAAGCTAATAAACACGGGGTAGGACACTGGCTTGTGACCTTCGGGGTGAAGGGTGCCTCTCGCTAGGATTACTAATTAGCCTGCTGTCATCGGCACAATAAGAATTACACTTGAGTTCCTATGATTTGACAGGATTCCATTTTAAATTTCATGCCTGAGGTCTTGAAGTGCTCTTTCACCCTTTGCATTTGCATATCCTATGCGACCAGGCAGAGACACACAGGCCTGTAGGTTGTGAAGCTGGTGAGAGAAAGGTGCGCCGTGGCCACCCTGCGGGGGACCCCCCCCCCCAGTTTGTCTACACATGTGCTCGGAGTTCTGTTTTCACACCTACTCTTCCTCTCACCCTCTCTGTCTATCCTCTGGTGTCCTCCGGACTTCAACCGATTTGTTCAACGTTTATGTCATGCTGAGAAGTCGGGTGTTCTTCTGTGCGTCTGTGACGGGTTGAAAGGAGGTACCCCCGGCCTGGGGGATAACCCCCCCTCCCCTCGTTTCTTGCTCCTTTTATAGGACCCGTCCACCTCCCGCCCACTGTGTATGAGGGCATCTCACCAGTTCATTCCACTGCAAAGCTGGGCAGTCAGAGGGCTTCCCCCCCACCACCGGAGGCCAAGTGGCTCTGACTTGAAACAAGCAGGACGGTGTCGGTGACCTTCATCACGTGACTGTCCTGACTCTCTCCCCGGCAGCAGTCACACGGCCCAGCCCTGGCCCTGGGCGACATTAACAAAGATCATGTCAGTGGGGCTGGGCACCGCTGGATAACAGCCCAGAAATATGCCATCAGGTGGGATGGCGTCTGCAGCACCAGTAAATAAGTGGCTCCTTTCGGGAAGTGCCGGGAAACGGGCTTGGATGTGTGTCCTTTGGCCCATTTGAAAGGTGTCTTGAAAATCTAAGATTCTCCTTCTGACATTTTAAAATCGACTTTTACTACTGTGGAAAAGTAAAGGCAATAATATGAGTTGCCCTGTACCTACCAAACACATCTAATTAAAATTCCACTTTGACACTGGAGAAGGGAGTTCGCACTGGGACACTCTAGGTGACATTAGCCATTATCAAACATAAACTTTGCATATTCACTCGGGTTATGTTTCTGTGTTATTGTTCAGTAAAATGTTACGGGTATATTTAAATCATGTTCCCCCCTGATATCCCACACCCTCCGCCCAGAGATAATAATTGCTCTGAAGTTGGGGACATTCTTATCTAGTAAGGACATTACGATGACTTTTGCTTCGTTGACCAGAAAGCTGGCCGAGGTCATGGTAACAGCAGGAGAGCCGAGGGGGGCTGCGTGTGGGACCAGCCGGAGGCAGGCGGAAGAGACGTCTTCATCTTCTTCCAGCAGGGTCCAGAAGATCGTTAGGGACATTAGTAATAGAAGAAAAACCCCTCTAAAACACGGGACTTGAGGGACAGTTCCAGAAGCACTTGGGTCCCGAAGACAAGGTTGGCCTTGCCGGGGGTGTGGGCGTTGAGGGGCTGCTGCAGGATTTCACGGGGACAGGCCAGCCGCCCGACGGGACACAGACTTGACGGTCTTGCTCAGACACCAGTGTCAGACTCGCACAGCTGAGCTCTGCCGTCCAGGGCTGGACAAACGACTCATTCCAGAGTGTCACCTTCTGAAGGCACAGGCTCGGGGAAATCTCAAGAAGGGAACACGAAATAGGGCCCCGGCACACTGATGCAGTTCTGTTCTCCCACATCCGCATCTCTGCATCTTTGTATATATACCCGAGCGCCCACATGGACGTCGTGTGGGACGTAAGAGCGTCATCTCAAACGCCACACCTCTTCAGTGGCTGGCTCCTTTCTGTAACGTTCCTCGTAGCGACAATCTTGTGTGCTGTTACTAACACATTCATCAACAATCCATTCTAACCCAATCGGAGATTTCTATCAACGTGTCAGAGTTCTTGAAATATGTAGGTGTACGTCAACATTGAAAAGTTAAAAGAAAAATATCACTTCAGTTCCTAAAAATATTCCCATTTGAGCTCAAAAGACTGTATATTCAGAAGCCAGCAAATACTTTGTAAAGCTCTGGTTTCCACCTCCTATTTCATCCACGTGAACTCCCGGGCAAGAAATTAAGAAGAGCGAAGTCACAACTTCCCAAGTATGTGAGTAAACAAAGGGGCCTTTGTGATTCACCCCCACAACCTCCAATAAGTCTTTTTTTTTTCTTAAACTGCTAACTTGTTATCTTGACGGTGTCATTTAGAAGCGCCTGAAGTGATGTGAGGGCTCAGGCTCTCTCTGAGCTATTTGCTGGTCACTGGGACAGAAATGAGAAAGGATTCTGTCCATTAGTTTTTCAATACATGCTCAATAGCAGTAGGAAATTGATGGTGTGTCTCTGGCACCGCATTGAAGAAACTTATGATGCGGACAATAACACTTTCAGTAAAGGGGCTTTTGATTTTCTATGTGTCAAACTGTTTTAATATTAGGGCATTTCTAGGTCAATGAAGGGTTAACGTAGCGTCGTAAATCATATCTAAACAAGAGCCCTAAGCTTGTTCTACGGAGAAAGTAGTCTGTTTAGGTCGCAAAAAGCATCAACAAAAATCACAAAGTGGTGGAGAGCTAAAGCGCGCCCACGTTTATGTCACAGCCGCCAAACAGACAGGGACACGGCACGCTAAGAGAATGAAAAATAGGTACATTAGAAAATAAAGATTCTCTGTTACGTCAATGGCAGTGAAAGGGTGTGGCCTGCTGCGGGCTCGGTCCCAAAACTTGAACGGCGTCTGGATTTGTTTGGATGGAAATTCAGAGCAGCTGTGAATGTTGCCGTGAGCTGTGTGAAGTTCCTCTTGAAAGCCATCTTCTTGTGTCATTTACAACCCCACCCCTTCCCCCCCACCCCACCCCGTTAACGTGGCTTCTATTCCTTCACCTCTGCGATAGAATTTCAACAATTCCACGGGGTGGTTAGTCTCTGGGTAGGAATAAATAATGACCGTTCCAACCAGCTTATACCCTACGTGTAACATTGCAGCAAAGCTCAATAAGCCACATTGATTGTAAGGCTGTATGTCCAAGCGCCGCCCTGACAAAGCCAGACTGTTGCTGTGATTTCCAAGTTCCTTCTTGTCTGAAAACCTCCAGAAAGGGGGTCAAATTGTTAAGTTTTCAACTCACTGAAAAAAAAAAAATCCTTTCACCACTCTTATGGGTAAGTGCAGTTTTAAAAGATGACATTCAATATGATTTAATGAAGAACAGAAAGAAGGCAGTGAAAGAACACATTTCTCACTCTGCTTGTGCTTTTAGTCTCAACGAGCCACGTATACTAGACCTTGCTTCGAGACGGTTGTCAGAGGTAAAAGGCCTTTTAAATACACTTTCCAGGAGGAAGAAGATCAAGAGGAACCGTGGGTGCCAGAATCTGCAGAGCCTGCCAAGAAACACAGGCTCATCTTCTGTCACAGAAGGAAGGTGCCCTCCCCAGTAAAATCATGCAAAACAAAACCCCAAAGACGCCAAAACAAAACACAACTTCGAGAGCCACGCAAACTTGGATGCGATTTGTCACCTAAAATCTGCAAGTCCTGCAATATTCGGCGCTCGCATGTGAAACAAATGGGCTTCTGGGAGGGCTGGCTGCATTGACGATCCCGGCAGACAGCAATTTTCTGTCGTTTAATGAAGGATGGAGAGAGTGCTTGATAAACTATCTGCTCATTACAAGTTTGTTTTTGTGTGTGTCTGGATGGCCAGCAGAGAAAATGTGCGTGTGTTGATGAAATGGCAATCTCCCCGGTTCAATCTTCTTAGACAAGTTCGAATTGTTAAAAGCAATCTTATTTTATTGTGAATTCATTTGGACAGTACTGAACAAAGGATCAGCTGAACTAGTGTCCTGTTGGTATTTCTTTTGAGCTAAAATAACACAAAAATATTGTATTTGTTACAGGCTTTCAGGCTTGCTTTCAACTCTGTGTGTATCATAAAAATTATATATATACTATATTTGCATATATATATAATATGCATGTAAATACATATATATGCATTTAATTTTAGAAAGATTTATAAAAGATCCAATTATTTTAAACTCTACCCAGTCATAAATACATATGAAATGTGTTTAATAGCCATAAAAGTTCTATTCTAATAGTCTATATTAAAATACATAATATAATATGGGCTGTATTATCCCAATAATGGTTATATATACTTTTTGTCATCTATTTAAAAAATGTAATTGAGGCCATGAGACTAGAAAGCAACTTACCAAATTCAGATATATAAAAAATGAATATGAACATTTTTTAGTTAGATCAGATTTCTAGAAATCGGTTGGATGAAATAAAAATAGTTAATAATTTATAAAAGTTGAATACTAAATTCTTTTTTTTTTAAAGAAGATGTTGGGGGTAGGAGTTTATTTATTTATTTTTGGCTTTGTCGGGTCTTCGTTTCTGTGCGAGGGCTTTCTCTAGTTGTGGCAAGAGGGGGCCACTCTTCATCGCGGTGCACGGGCCTCTCACTGTCGCGGCCTCTCTTGTTCCGGAGCACAGGCTCCGGACGCGCAGGCCCAGCGGCCACGGCTCACGGGCCCAGCCGCTCCGCATCACGTGGGATCCTCCCGGACCAGGTCTCGAACCCGTGTCCCCTGCATTAGCAGGCAGATTCTCAACCACTGCGCCACCAGGGAAGCCCTAAATTCTTTTAGGTTAATGAATTTGAAACCACAGAAAAGGACCAGATATTTCTTCTTGTAATAACTAAAATATTAAGAAAACAAGGTTGCAAGGAGATTGTGTACTGAGCAGAGCATCAGAAGTTTCTTCTTTTTTAATTAAAGCATAGTTAATTTACAGTGTTGTGTTAGTTTCAGGTGTACAGCAAAGTGATTCAGATATATATATATATATATATATATATTCTTTTTCAGATTCTTTTTCCATTATAGGTTAGTACAAGATATTGAGTAGAGTTTCCTGTGCTGTACGGTAGGTTCTTGTTGTTTACCTGTTTTGTATACAGTAGCGCGTGTATAAGTTAAGAGGCGTCTTGTATCCAGGTCCTCGCTGAGGTTATCAAGAAGATACAATGAGGGGCCTCCCTGGTGGCGCAGCGGTTGAGAGTCCGCCTGCCGACGCAGGGGACGCGGGTTCGTGACCCGGTCCGGGAGGATCCCACGTGCCGCGGAGCGGCTGGGCCCGTGAGCCGTGGCCGCTGCGCCTGCGCGTCCGGAGCCTGCGCTCCGCAGCGGGAGAGGCCACAACAGTGAGAGGCCCGCGTACCGCAAAAAAATAAAAATAAATAAAAATAAATAAATAAATAAAAAAGAAGATACAATGAAACACACACACACAGATTCTGGGATAACGTAGGTACTGTCCTATGTAAGTTCATATATGAATAACACATGATGAGTAACCTCCTGGCTTGTGAAGCCCTGACTTATCTAAAAGGCAGGCGGGGCCTCTGTCACTGAGAGCTTCTCTTCTCGTACATACACCGGGTCCAGGATGAAGGACGTTGCCGGCTCCCTCATTCCGCAATAAGCCTCTCTCTTGGCAACTGCTTCAGGCTCAGTCCTTTTCTATATTCTGCTTTTTTCTTTACATTTAAAACCAAATGCACAATGTTGTGATTGCTGTTATTATCCTTCAAAAATGAGCCAACATCTCAAACGAGGATGCCCGTCTTCTGAGTGTTATGGCAGAGGTTTGCCTGCGGCCATGCAACTTGCAGCTACTTGCCGTTTTAAGGAGTAAATTGGAAGTTATGGAGACCCTGGCCCAAGCACTGCTTTGACTGCTGGAAATGGAAAGTTCTGACCGACGTTTATACAATATATCAGGAGTCTCTATACCCACACAAGGAGGGTTTTGTTTGGCCTACATAAAGTTTAAAAAAATCAATTAACACTTAAAAATTGGGGTATTCTTATATGGACTTATGGATGTCATCACCTTCTCTTGAACATTTTGCAGATCTGGCAGCGGTGGATTCCTTCTCAAACAGCCACCGTCTGCTAGATCTCTGACGTCGGAGCTGCTCTCAGGCTCCCAGGCTCAGCCCTGCCACCTCATCACATCCCTGTCTGCACTCAGGACGTTTGAGCTCAGGACCCTGAGAAACAACACTCCTTGGCTCTGAAGGAGTGTTTTCTGTAGCAACAAGAAGACAGATGGCAAACACAGAGAGAAAACTCCCTTTTCCGATGCAAGTACTCTGTTTATTAATTTTATTATATTATCTTTGAACACCCTTTATTTCCCATGATGAGAAGAGATTGGAGAGTCTTAATAAACCACATGTTTGCGTATTAATTCCCATCTCTACGAATGGTATCAGGGCACGCAAAACGATAGAACACCTAAAATGATTAAGCCCCCAGATAGGAATTTAGCTGAACGTATCATACGCTTTTGAAAACTAGACTGTGTACCTTAGAAATATTTTAAGCCCATAATAAAAATTACCTGTGTCTTCAAATGTTCATATGTGAACTTATGTTTCTCAAAAGGTTAATGATTATTTCATCATGAACTTTAACACCACGTATTCTGACTTATATATTTTTATGAATGATTATTTTAACACATTTATTAAGTGTTTGTTTTTTAAATTTTTAAAGCACTGTCAGGTGCTTTCAGTGTTCAGAAATGGAAAAGGTTAGATGTTAGCCACGAAGGAGTCTGCATATAAAGGGGGGAAGAGCTGGACAGGTGCACAAATGATGATGTGAAACCCAGGGATGAAGGTGGCCGAGGAGGGAGGGCTGAGCGGAGCCGCTGGCTTGACCGCGTGGAATGTCTCGGCTGCGTGAAGACACCCCTGTCCAGAGAGCATACGCTCCCGGAATGGCCAGCTACACTTCAAAATGACTAAAATCATCCAAAGTCATTGCTGTTCTAGAAAGGTGATTTTAATCTTAAAGGACAGAGATGTTTCCTTTTGAATGTGTGGTCTCAGAGGAGGCCTGTGTCTGTTTGCTGTAGGCTTTTCATCCCAGAAGGAACACAGCGTAGGGCTCTCCCCACTCTGGCCCGCTGTGCCCTTAGTTTTGTAAGCACCCCCCCTCATCTGCTCACCCCAGAGCACCCCAGGCAGGGGGGACACTTGGCATTTCCCGCCCTGCTGGCCTGCATCAGCGAGACAGGGAACATCACGGAGACAGATCTAAGTGAGCACCTGGAAAAAACACCTCATTTCTTCCCAGATTCATGATCCGACCACTTGAACATCACAGAATTTCTATCCTCCTAAGAGAGGAGTTAGTTTATTCCCTGGGAATGAATTCAGAACATAAAAACTCCAGCTTGTGATGATCAGTATGATTTAGCAAATTACCTCTGAAGAGTATGAAAGAGCATTTCTTTCCCCAAATCACACAATTTGGTTCTTGACCATAAACACTGATGTGTTTGACTGACTGGTAAAAACGAATGTGGTATTTAGTTAGTATTTTCATTATAAGACGTCACTAAGGTTGGCATCTTTATTTCAAAAAAGGGACATTTTAATAATAAAATTCCGGGGCTTCCCTGGTGGCGCAGTGGTTGAGAGTCCGCCTGCCGATGCAGGGGACGCGGGTTCGTGCCCCGGTCCGGGAGGATCCCACGTGCCGCCGAGCGGCTGGGCCCGTGAGCTGTGGCCGCTGCGCCTGCGCGTCCGGAGCCTGTGCTCCGCAACGGGAGAGGCCACAGCAGTGAGAGGCCCACGTATCACAAAAAAATATATAAATAAATAAAATTCCAAGGTACATTTAAAATAATCATTTAATAATAAAAATATTAATTATAGAAAATAATTAATATTTTAATAATAAAAATTAAATAATGAAAACAATAACAAAGATGTTATGAAATGTAAATACGGAGGAAAGCTTCCCAGCTAAAATAATTACAAGCACTAAATAAAAAATGCTCATACGTTAAAATTACACAAGGTGTATTATTACAAAAACTAATTTTCAGTGTATTCTGTGTAACGTTTATCGTTCACAAGTGAAGGAAGTGGGTAAGAATCTACACAGAGAGGAGAGAGAAAAGGCAGTGACATAACTGCCCGAGATGTCTCAGGACAGGACAAAGATGTCAACCTCAGCCTGTGACACTCAAAAGCGTCCACAATTAATCAGGACAACCCACCACCTCCACATAATGAAAAAAAAATTATAAATAATCTATTGGGGCAGAAAATGAGCAGTTTCAGTAATAAGAAGAAAATAGTAATAGGAAAATATATAATTTGCACTAGATCAAAATCATGAAGTTGTCTCAAACTCAGGTATAAAATGGAAAATAAGAAATGATCTAAAAGACTGTACTTTAAACGTAACAAGGAAATATTTTAAAGTCTGGGGCCATTTGAAATGTAGATTCTGTTTGGATTCTAGAATCAAAAACTCTTGCTTGATTTCAAGCCAAGATGGAGAGAATTGTATTCTCAATATGATCGGTTTTCTCTGAACAGGAAAATGTGTAGGCCAGCTCCGTACCAAGGAGAAGCCTCCTGGATCAGGGCCGGGAGAACCGACTTCTGGTCCTGATTCATTCATTATCTCCATTTAGGTTGAACTTAGCCCTTTGCCACTGGAGACTTCTGGGCAGTGAAATGGGGAGAGGGAATTCAGCAGTGCCGGTGCCCTGGGCTGGGCTCACGGCCGGGGGTCTCAGGGATCACCCGGAATGGGTGCTGTTTTACACATCAAATCCTATTCCAAGCGTGAGCTTTGCTCGGATACAGCTTGACCACCTCTGCTCTAGAAGACGCAGAACGTCCTGTCCTGACAGAACACGCTACACACTCCAACTCTTGTCTTTCCAGCAACCGAACGTTCA
This sequence comes from Kogia breviceps, assembly GCF_026419965.1. Classification (NCBI taxonomy): domain Eukaryota; kingdom Metazoa; phylum Chordata; class Mammalia; order Artiodactyla; family Physeteridae; genus Kogia; species Kogia breviceps. The sequence goes on from NC_081324.1 coordinate 1,730,457, forward strand.
CAGAGGTCGTTATGGTTCCCCGACAGCCAGGCTGAGTTCCAGGCCATTTTCTCCTGTAAAACCCACTCCCTAGAAGCAAGTGCGCACACGCCAGTTTCTCTAAAAGTATGATTTTACAGAGAATTTCTGTAATCTTATGGATGCAAAGAAATTTTGTTGTTTTTTTGGTGGCTCTGGAGAAAGGCTGGAATTGGAGAGGTGTGACTTACTGTGCCCTCAGTTTCAAAGCTTTCAAATTAGCTTGATCCTTCCAAAAATATATACTTGTTTTTTTTAATGTGACATTTGTTTCAAGCACAGAAATTTATGAACATTGTAAGATTCTTAGAGAGAATTTTTTATTCTCACTGTATATAAGAGTAATAAAATAATGAGGGGGTGAAATTTATAGTAAAAATATCAGGTCCTTGAAGGCAAAGATTAGGTTTTCCATCCCTGTAACTTTCACGATCTTATTGATGTTAGAAGTTCCAACCCATAGATGTTGTTTAGTTACTGAATCCTGATAACAGCGCTATATGTGGCTAGAAGAACGGAGCCGTAAAAGAGGCATGTAATGTACATAATATAGCTCATGGAAAACCGTTTTTGTTTTAAAAGTTCTCATTTTATATATTTGCATATATTTATTTCTTTATTACGAAATAAAGAAATAAATATTTATTTATTTATTTATGACGTATATGCTTTATTTTCATCGTAAACAAACAGCGACTGTGTTTTTCAAATGGCTTGAGACTTTCCTGGGCTGCCCGGCCACCCCCCAGTCCAGGCATAGGAGTCTGTGGCCCTGCCACTCTCTGGACCAGCCTTCGTGACCCCGGGGACCTTGCTGCCCCCAGAGACCCCTCCCCGCCCCAGCCCTCCACACGAGCAGCAGCCAGGGGACGGCTCCCCAAACCTCCCAGACAGCCATGCGATGTCACTCCGTCTCAGGGGCTTTAACTAGAGATGATGCTACTACGCGAAGCAAGTCAGACAGAGAAAGACGGATACCGTATGACGTCACTCATAGGTGGAATCTAAAATACGACAGGAATCAACGTATCTACGGAACAGAAACAGACTCACAGACGTACTGAACGGACTTGTGGTTGCCAAGGGGGGGTGGGGGAGGGAGGGACTGGGAGTCTGGGGTCAGCAGATGTAAACTATTACACACGATGGGTAAACACCAAGGTCCCCCCATAGAGCACAGGGAGTGATATGCAATAGCCTGGGATAAACCACCATGGAAAAGAATACGAAGAAAAGAACATACACGTGTGTGGAACCGAATCACTTTGCTGCACAGCAGTAATTGACACAGCCTTGTAAATCAACTCTACTTCAATTTAAAAAAGAAAGAAAGAAACACAGAGATGACAACTGATAACAACTGAATATGGAAATGGGCAAAGGGCCCCCGAGAGCAGCCCCACGGAGCCAGTGTGTCTGGTGAGGAGGGGTCCTTACAAAACAGAGACTCACGCGGTGGGCACCGGTGAGCGAGGAGGGGAGGCCGTGCCTTCCTCTCCATCCGGTGACTTTTAATGAGCACCTACTTCCTGCTACATCGTGGGAGTCTCCCGCCGAGTTGAAACGGACAGCGAGCCCGCGGCGTAGCCCATTCCCGTCTGGCAGCAGGTACAGGGGATCTGGATGACGTGCGCCGTGCCGACGCCACGGGGAGCAGGCCCTGGGGTGTGGCCGGGCGTCCTGAGTCCGGGATGCCGCCCCTGAAGACGCGACGTCGGAGCGCAGAGCTGAAAAAGGCAGGGGGACACGGGGCCCAGCGGGGGAGCACGCAGAGGGCTAGGGGAGCCGAGGGCCCCAGGGCGCCCAGCAGACGGGCAGCCGCCCACCCCGGGAGGCGGAGGTGGCCAAGGAGCCCGCCTGCGCCCTGGCCCCACGGTACCCTGTTCGCGCACTGCCACGAGGGTCTCCCTGAAACCGCACTGCACAGCCCTGCGCTGCACACTTCTTTATCTGCAGGTAGAAGCCATACACTGGTCGGGGCGAAGGAGGCTGAGCGTGACAGCGTGGAAGAGCGCGAGGTGAACATGACCAAGGTGACATTCCGCACGCCGGTTCTGGGCACACCCTTAAATCGTCAAGATATGGCCAAACAAGGGCGTCCTAACTTCCCGATACAGACCTTTGGGGTACATCAGGCGTAACCCGAAGTGCACACACTCACCGGATTCAGGAAAGCACTGTCTGTCCCTCGGCAGAGGATCAAAATTACACGCCTTCACAACACTTAAACGTTAACTAGGTTTCATAGATGCAGAAGCAGTCCTCCCAAACCCCCTCCACCCACATTTCCAGGATCCTGTGGTCACGCTGGGCGCCGCCCCCAGCGTCATCCTCGCGCAGGGAAGCGGGAAGGATCTGACAATTCTTTTCTCTAGAAACCTTTCCCAGGAGTGTTGAGTCGGCAGCTGGAGAGGGCTTGGCCACCTTCCCTCCCCGGTCTCCGGCTGCGTTTCCCTCTTGACTTTGGAATTTTCACCTGGGGAGACCTCACTGGGCTGTGTTTGTCACCATGATCTGCTTCTGGGCTCTGGAATCACATGTGACTTTGTTTATCAGGACTCCGGAGGTACTCTTCAGTGTTATTTTCTTTTACCTGAAAAGGAACACCCATTATTTCTAAATATCAAAAAAGGAAATCACGCATAAAATGAAAATAATTTTTCCGACGCCAGCTAAGTGAGGTTTCTTTCACACGAAATTTGGGGAATACGTGTGAGACAGTGAGTCATTTTCTGTACTTGCAGATCAGGCTGTTCATTTATAATAATTCATCAACCCAAATCCCCCAACAGTTTGCTAGGAAATGTGTTACAGCGACAGATAGATGCTACTGAGTTCGAGTTGTTATTTGGCAGTAAGAGCCTCTACGTAAGTGGTATTTTCAGAATTTTCTGGGGGACTCCGGCATGACATCCTGTCTTTATAGACTGCCCGCTTTTGCAGCTTCTCAGTTATACACACAGACATAGTGTGCCTTTGCTGTAATTATGCTTACATAAAGCACAGAAATGAAAACATCCTATGATATTTTCTGAGAGGGCATTTTCCACAAAATTTTCTGGTCTGTTTCGCCAATCTGTGGATCAGCTCATCCATTTCTGATGATGTGATCTCACAAACAGGTGACAAAACATTCTCTAACTCCTTCCCCTCCCCCCAAAATAAAACAACAAAGAAAATAACTCCCATCCCGTGGCATGACCTGTGCAAGAAACTAACCGGAGGCTGTGGACAGCACACACGCACGGCTGCGGCTTTCCTGGTGCAAATACCAATCTGATCAGAATATTGTATATTATCGGATTTCTAATTTTCTGTGAAAAGACCAGGCCATGTCGAGCAGCCTTTAGCAAAAGCTGTCACAGATGAGACCAATGAACACGCCCCGACTTCACACACGGTTGCCAAGGATACGCTGCCAAGGGACCAGGGTCAGGAGTCAAACTGACCAATATTGAGTAAATTGCATTGGCTCGAATGATTCCCCCTGAGCTAGTCATGATAGGGCACATAGTTAGGTCTGCAGACAGAGAAATACTCCACGTGAAGATCTGCAGAGAGCTGCCTTGGCGATTGGTACCCGTGTGGGGGCTTGTGTGCTTTGTGTGTGTGTGTGTGAGACATACAAATACATACACAGAGGCTAACAGGACAGAATAAGTCTATAAAACAGCAGCAAGGGTTTGTATCTGTCTCCACATCTTTTTAGCTGAAACTAAATCAGCACTACTGCACCGAGCTGTGCAAAAGAGACTCCATACATGTGTTACTGAAAAAAAAATGCTTTGCTGTATTTTGTCTTTTTTGATTTTTTACCACCATGCTATCACGTTTTTGCCTCAAAGCACAGCATGATTTTCAGAGTATAAGAAAACTGGAGAAATATTTTATATATATACATAACATACATACATAAAATCTTCAGGGTTATTTTATGTAATAGCCTTTACAAACTGTCTCAAATATATGACATTTAAAAAGGGAATAATCAGGGACTTCCCACGTGGTCCAGTGGTTAAGACTCTGTGCTTCCAATGCAGGGGACCCAGGTTCTATCCCTGGTCAGGAAACTAAGACCTCATGCCATGTGGCACAGCCAAAAAAAAAATTTTCTAAAATGTGAAAATTTGAAAAAAAGTGGATTATCAGATTTCAGAAGCAATGTAAGACTTAGAAACGAAAGATTAAGGGGTTCAGTGGTAGTCTTGAAAGACATTCTTCTCACCATTGAAATTTATACTTTTCCAAAAGTAATCAGTGCCTCCATCCCTATAATCTTTCCATTGTTAAGTTGGCTCAGCTTCTCCAGCACTTAACTTCTTTTCTTCTCTTTGCTCCATCGTCCCTGGGTCTTTTCACATCGATGGTCATGGTTTTATTATAACTTAGGAATTAAAAATCACACATTTGAATAACTAACTGTAAAAAAAAAAAAAAGAAAAGCAAAGAAAGTGGAATGGCAAGAGATGGAAAGCATGCTGTCCTGGTCCTATAACTCAGAGGAAGATGGATGAAAACAAACTCCCCAAAGTTTCCCAGCCTGGACCAAGTCCACCAGGACCCCGTGCTCACCTGGACCCTTCCTTACAGGGCTGGCCACCAACATAAAAGCTACAGTCTTCCCACTTATACCTGTTACCGTGAATACATCGCCAAACTCAAGTAGAAAGAAGAGGCACGGGGCTTCCCTGGTGGCGCAGCGGTTGAGAGTCCGCCTGCCGATGCAGGGGACGCGGGTTCGTGCCCCGGTCCGGGAGGATCCCACGTGCCGCGGAGCGGCTGGGCCCGTGAGCCGTGGCCGCTGAGCCTGCGCGTCCGGAGCCTGTGCTCCGCAACGGGAGAGGCCGCGACAGTGAGAGGCCCGCGTACCGCAAAAAATAAAAATAAAAAAATAAAATTTAACTAAAAAAAAAAAGAAAGAAGAGGCTGCTCTTGATAATTTCCCAATAAATTGACTTTGCTTTTCTTTAGGTTAAAAGCAACATGGTTAAAAATTTAGGATTCTACTAACTATAATTCCAAGTTGAGCAAAGAGGTCATGGAAAACAGACCAGACAGAAGTAAAAGGTAAATTCTGATGGATCTCTTCTCTTCCCATTTAAGGGCCATTTCAGACAACTTGAAAATACTATAAAAAAAGCAGAGAGATAATCTCACAGAAAATGGGCTTCCTCCTCTTTAATCATCCTTTCTCACGAATGTGGGTTCTCCTGAAATGACTTTAATCACATTTTCTGTACCTTGTTAACACTTACACCTGTGGCTTAAAGAATGTCCTCTCCTGTCTTTATTATGACCTACATGTGGGGTGTGTTTGTGTATGAATAAAAATAGGCAGCATGACAGAACATTCTACAGTGTTTTGATATGTATCTAAGTGAGTGGCTCATACTACACAGTTGATTTCTTTAAAAATGTCTCTGTTCCCATTTTTTAAGTTGGAAAGCTATCATCATTGGCTGCTTTAAAAAAGAGGGGAGTGTGGATATTTATATTTTAATGAGTCAGGTGTAATACTCTTTCTAAATCTGAAGAAAAGAAACAAACATGGCCAGTGCATTTCTAGATAGATGGTTGAGAAAAGAATCATTGTAAGTCTGAAGTAGTACCTTTATAAAAATGCTGAGTTTTGTCTCCGTTCAATTGGGATACTGACCAGAGGAAGGCTGCAGACAAGATAATTAAGTTTCCTTTACTAATTTAGTTCTTTGTAGCACCTCCGGCAATCTTTTTTAAGTGCCTGCCCCCCAGTTGTGTCACCTTTTATGTTGGACTGTCTGCCAAGGTGAGAGATGCTATCCTGGGAATCCTCAGTGAAGGGCCTCTTCCACTGCTTCCTGAAAGGGTGCTGCTGAGATATGTTTTATTTCACACATGTCCTGCAATCTACACTAATTACACTGCGATTTCAGGATGGGTTTCAACAGAGCAGTGATTTATGAAGAAGATGCTAGAGAAAGTCTATAGCAAATAATAGAAAGGAAAATTAATAAATCACAGCTCTTTTCACATGGAGAAAGAAAATTCTTTGTAAGGTGAACTATTTAAAACACAATTAGCTCCTTCACGTCTTGGCAACAGGAAATACTGTCTTAGAGCTGCAGTGAGCTCACTCCTCACTCGAGACTGAAGCTGACAAGAGAGCGTGCAGCCTGCACTGGCTCCTCTACAAAATGTTGCAGCTTCCATCTCGCTCACCTTGCTTCTACAGACCCCGCCCCCGTGTGTGCCCTCTTGCTCGCAAAGACGAGTTTCCTGCAGTGGACCTTGACATTTCGTATCGAAGAATATCCAGGAGCAAGAGAGAGTGAGGACTGAAGGATGTCTTGGATGCACCCTTTCGGAAATGAAGGCATCTAATGGTACTTTTTAAAGTCTTTGGGGAAGGGCTTCCCTGGTGGCGCAGTGGTTGAGAATCTGCCTGCCGATGCAGGGGATACGGGTTCGTGCCCCGGTCCGGGAAGATCCCACATGCCGCGGAGCGGCTGGGCCCATGAGCCATGGCCGCTGGGCCTGCGCATCCGGAGCCTGTGCCCCGCAACGGGAGAGGCCACAACAGTGAGAGGCCCGCATACCACAAAAAAAAAAAAAAAAAAAAAAAAGTCTTTGGGGAAAATATCTTGTAGGTAAATATTTTGACCCTGGAAATGCTTTACTCCAATGACCTTCTCTCTTGGGCTTCTGCATCACCTGGTCATTCCCTGTTGCCGCTATGGTCTCCCCCGGAAGTTACCTTTTCTTCGTCTGCACCTTCTTGGTGAGCGGTATCACCCAGCCTCGGGCTCTGACCCAGATCTACAGCCCAGCAATCCCAGATCAGTGTTGCCAGCCCTGAGCCTGGCCTCAGAGGCAAAGGAAACAAGAATGGTTCCGCGTTTTTGTTGAGGAGGTGATGGCAGCCTGCATGCCCTTCCTGTGGCTGCACCCATGGAAACGTCCCCCTCATCTACTCCACAGCTCCCCCCGACTTCTCACACGCCCGGAAACCCTTCTCCAAGGGCCATTACATTCCTGTCTCTATCTTACACCTTGGTCTAAGTCACTGGCCATTTCCAGGCTTCCTGAGCTTTCTCCAAGAAAAAAAAAAAGAGAGAGAGAGAGATGGGAAGATTAGGAATGTGTAATGTAGATTTAGTATTTCAATGTTCCTTAGTGCCTGCGAGACAACTCCACCTGGATAGCCGTCTAAAGGCTGAGGCTCTGAAACATGTCCCAAACAAATTTTAATTTCTACGAAACAAACCATCACAGAAAAGCGAAACTTTTCTCTGTAAAATATTTATCATATTATGGTAATGAAAATTACAAATAACTTTAAATCTCCAAGAATAAATAACTAAAAATTATAGTAAACACATATTATGAGATTATACATATATGTATGATTTAAATTTCTACAAAGAAAATTTATTTATACAACACAAGTTTATTCAGTGCCTTCTAGGCGTCAACTGTTGTGTTAGTTCCTACATAGAAAATAATGTCTGCCCCCAACGATTATATAATATTTAATAATGAATGTATTAGAAATGGTAAAACCAATGCTTGTTTCTTAGAAGCTGTCATTGAGCTTTATGATCACTTTTCATTCCTTGTTTCTGCTTTGTTATAAATTGCAGATCATTTAAAATGTATGTTAGGGCTTCCCCGGTGGCGCAGTGGTTGAGAGTCCGCCTGCCGACGCAGGGGACGCGGGTTCGCGCCCCGGTCCGGGAGGATCCCACGTGCCGCGGAGAGGCTGGGCCCGTGAGCCGTGGCCGCTGCGCCTGCGCGTCCGGAGCCTGTGCTCCGCAACGGGAGAGGCCGCAACAGTGAGAGGCCCGCGTACCGCAAAAATAAAATAAAATAAAAAAATAAAATGTATGTTAATTGTATAATCGGAAACCCCCAAAAAATCTGAAACTCTTGTGTACCTCCCTGAAAAGCATTCCTAATCCGATTCTCTTCCGCTCTTTATTACTGGTTAATGGCTTATCAATAAGAATATTGAGTCTGTCTCCTTTCCCTTCATTGAAATTTGCTTCTAAGTGGTCCCTGAATTACGTCTGCTCCTTTTGGAAACCTCCCTAGCTGCCCTAATCATCACCTAGACCTGCATCTCTGTACAGCTGCAGTCATTCCTCAACCAGTTCTCCTGTTTCCAACTCCCCTCACCTCGAGTCCACCGGTCACCTCGAGCTACATAGTCCCTCCACATGGAGGAATGCCACCCGTCCTCTGCCTGGGAACCTTGGGGCTCCTTTCTCGTCTGCAGAATGTAGTTTACAGGCCTCCCAGGAACTCCGGACAATTCCCCACCTCTCCGCATTACCCTACTTGTACTTCTTTAGCGCCCGCAGCTCGAGTGGCTTTTCCTCTGATACATCTGTCCACAGCACACCACTCTCTTGTCGTCTGAAAGCTCACTCTCCCCATCGAGTCACCCATAGCCTTTCACATGAGGGTGAGTCAGCTGGGTTTACGCCTCCGTCGTTAGGTACGCCATCGCTGCGGCTCAGGGGCGAGCACACGTGACATCTCTTTTATTCAGCTGTCAGCTCGCACGGCTTGTGCCTCTCTCTGATCTTGCTTCACTTCCCGGGGGTCCTAGGAGGGGCCCAGGGGTGGGTTATCAGTGACGGGTGTCTTTCTTCTCCCTCGTCAGCCCCCCACCCCTCGCTTGCCCACCCACCTCGTGCCCACAGAGGCTGACCGCATGGGCTCCACTCCGGGTGCCACTGGCTCTCCAGCGGGAGTTCGCAGACAGACACCCCGGAACCGGGGTCCCCCTCAGCTCCCTTCTGGGGGAAGCAAGGCAGCTGACCCCACCACCGAAAACCACAGCCCCTGCACAGGGAGCGTGTCCCCAGTCCTCTCCATGCGGGTCTCAGGAGCGCTTCCTTTACTTGACTCTCAGTCCTAGAAGCTCTGCCCTGCACCCCTCCTGTAAACCCGGCCTCCAAGCAGCATCCCGGGCCCTTCCCGTGAGTGACCCCAAACTGTCCTACCTGATGAGCCACGTGTTTCCAGCAGGAACCACAGCTTAAAAAGCTCCAGCGCATTCTCAGAGGTGGTCCATTCTGCTGGTCGGGGGGCGGGGGGCGTGGTGGATGGTGGATGAGGGGGAAAGGAAGGATGCGGAGGCCAGGGCGTTGGCAGGCACGCTTCAGATGGGTATTTTTAGAAGGTGTCATCATCGCTTTAATTGAAAGACTCTGGATTGCCAGGGTGTCATATATATCGATATTCAAATATAAAGGCAAGAATTCCAGTCTTCCATAGATCAATAGTAATTATTTTAGGATAGTCGGACACATTGATTTATCCGCATCTCTGACCCCTTCCACTAACACAAGCGAGCAGGCGCCGGGTGCCGGCTTCCCACAACGCGCGGGGCCTTTCTTTACGAGCTCGGTGCGGTCCAGCCGCGGCCGGCGCCCGACCACGTGCCCCAGCCTCTGTTCGTTGAGGTGTAGGGTTCGATCTCCCCACTGTTACTCACGGCCGCCCTGGTGAACACAGGAGGGAGGGTGTAGGCACGAGAGTTTATTTAATTGAACAGAATTCATAACATAGGGCACAGAGCCGCCTACTCTCTTATCCACTCACGTATAAAATCTGTTGCCACTTCAAATGATTGTTCAGGAGTCTTCTAGAAATGTGAGACTAACACTTAGTGGGAGCTTTGACGGAGGGACAGAGACGTCTGTGGGTGTGGCTGTCACAGTGGTGGAACTGGGTGCATGTCTCAAAGAGGAAGCCATTTGCCTCATCAAAGTTGAATTCATTGAGCATAATTTATTGCATATTGATAGAGATCGGTGTCCAATAAAAGACACATCCAGGCTCGGCGAGGAGAGCCTGTCTGGAAGGGTGACTGCCAGGGGTGTGAAGGGGCGACGCCCACGGGGGCGGCTGTGGCAGAGGCCCCCACCTCCGGGACTGTTCCGGCCATGAGGTCTCTCAGCATCTTAAGGGTCAGCTGAAGGGTCTTCTTGTCCAGGGAGGACAGAGAAGGCTGGGGACCCGGGCATGGCGAGGGCGCGTGAGCAGGAACGGCTGGAGGGCAAGGAGCCCCGAGACCCTTTCGTCCGGAAGCCAGTCCATCCTCCGGAGGGGCCGTCCGCTGGCTCAGGGTCTGGGGGACGGAGCGATAAATCCGTGGGGAGCAGTGGTCCAGGGTGTCACTGATGAGGCGCAGAACAGGACTTCAGGGGGCCTGAAATTAACCCGCTCGTTCAAACATAAGGCACAATTTTGTGGTCCTTTCTCTCAACTATGAGAGCTGATATTTTCAGAATAGATAATGGAGAAATATATTGAAATGTCCTTTCTTCTTAAAATTATTTAGGTCGTCATCCAGTTAGAGAAAAAGAATGCCTTTTAGAGGCTCCAACTCATTTGGAGACAGGCAGATCTGAGTTTGCATTTCTGGCCAACCCGAGGAGCCATGTGGCCGTGGCTGGGGGGCTTGCCTTCGTGTGTCTATTTCCTCATCTGTAAAATGGGAATAATTATAGCCACTGTCCCAGAGAGCCGCTGGAGAGCTGAAATGAGATGGTCTCTGAAAAATATCGTCACAGTGTCTGGTTTACACTTCGAAGTGTTCGATAAGCGGAAACTCTCCCCATGATTAATAACAGCAATAGTAATAAAATTGCAATGTTCCTTCCACCACCCCCCTGCAAAGACAAGAAAGCACAACATTTCAATAGCTAACTAAATAAAATAAATATACTACTACACAACTAAATAAAATAGTATACAAACATGATCTCATCAATACAAGGTACGTCATTCGAAAGATCTCGACCTTTTCTTTCTTAGGGTCAGGCTTTGAGATTGAATGGTTATCATTGTTAAAATCACACAGATCCCTCAGGTCCCATATCTTCTTGTTACATGTTCTCCCAGGACACTATTTTCAAGAAACCAAAGCGAAACAAAGGGAACCATAAATAAAAATAATACAACATAAGGTTTTGCCATAGAATATCAGTTTCTAACTTTAGTGAGGAAACACCACACTCAGGTTGAAAAGTCAGTTAGTTACACTTCTATAGCCGGTAGAAATGAAACATTGGAAGCAGTAGAAAACTCAAGATGCAAAGGCGTTTTCCTCGTTAGACGTGCACTGGCTCTTCAGTACAGTACAGCGCTACCACTGTAACTGTATCCTTATTACAGGAGGTGATGAGGCCTTAAATTGGGGACAGTTTAAAGACTATAGTATTTTATTGGTATAACTTTCCCAAATGATGGCTGAGGAAGCTATTAAACGGATAATTCATCAGAACAGTAGAATATGGAAACGGTGGGATTAAAAGTAACCCTGTCCCTAAAAACGATCTCCCCCATTTTCACACTTGCTGGTGTTCCGTTTCCCCAGTTCAAGATTTGCTCTCTCCCTTCCCCAACCCGTGTGCTGTCTCAAGACCTCACTCACATCTTTCTACATGCTGTGCTCTCTCAACGAAGCGCCTCTCACTTTGTCCAGCTAGGGAAGCTGCCCGCCACTTCTCTGAGAAGCCTGACCTCGCCTTCCGGGCCAGACAGACGTCCTAGATGTGGCGGACCCTGCAGCCACCCGCAGCACCCCTCTGTTCTTGTCGACCGTGCTGGAGTCCCCGCACGGTCCCAGCACGGGGCTCCCACGTTCTGGGTGAGGAGCTCCGTAAAGAGAGAGGCTCGTCTTGTCTCTGTTGCTCGAGGACTTAGCATCGTGCCCAGCAAAGGGCAGGAGCTCCGTCCGCGTCTGTGATAGTGCGTTTATTTCACGGTTTTGATGGTAAAATGTCCAACTCTAGACTGTAAGTCAAAGGTCAAAACTAGAGGACACAGTATCCCTATGGGACAAGGAGCTTTATTCTCTTAGAAGCACCTTCAGAGGAAACAGTCGTGGACAAGGAAGGACCGCTGCCGGCCGCCACGTGGGACGTGGTGGTGGGGTTCTGGGGAGCAGAGCAGACCCTCAGCAGCTGGGTCCAGGTCTGGGGCAGGTGAAGGTCCAGGATGAACGTCACCCTTCCTACTCAGGGCGTGTATGCCGTCCCCAAGACCGTGGGACCACCTGGAGTTCTTTTCCATGAGATTCGGTGATAATAGAATGAGGGGGGCGTGGTGTTTCCTGTGACGGGGGTAAGGAGACAGAAGCAGAAACAGGGTAGAGTGTGTTCCACGAGGTCAGAGACAAACGCAATTGAGAAAGCGGGGCAGACAGCCTTGGAGACTCAGAGGTGGAGACAACATGGGGGTGGGGGTGGTCTGTGAGATCATTAGTACTTAATACAGCGCTTTTTAAAAATGGGTTCAATGGGTGGAGCGGAGCACGATCACGACATTCACACTGGCTACGAGAAGCACACATCCTCAAAATCATGATACACGTACATTACGTAAAACGAAAACCTAAGGCTTCCCACCGCGCGAAAGGGAGCCTTCAAAACAACATGACTACTTTTAGAAAACAGAGGGAAGGGCTTCCCTGGTGGCGCAGCGGTTGAGAGTCCGCCTGCCGATGCAGGGGACGCGGGTTCGAGCCCCGGTCCGGGAGGATCCCACGTGCCGCGGAGCGGGTGGGCCCGTGAGCCGTGGCCGCTGAGCCTGCGCGTCCGGAGCCTGCGCTCCGCAACGGGAGAGGCCACAACAGTGAGAGGCCCGCGTACCGCAAAAGAAAAGTTACCTGTGTGGGCTTCCCTGGTGGCGCAGTGGTTGAGAGCCCACCTGCCGATGCAGGGGAGGCGGGTTCGTGCCCCGGTCCGGGAAGATCCCACGTGTCGCGGAGCGGCTGAGCCCGTGGGCCACGGCCCCTGAGGCTGCGCGTCCGGAGCCTGTGCTCCACAACGGTGAGAGGCCCGCGTACCTCAAAAAAAAAAAAAAGAAAAAAGAAAGAAACAAAAAAGAAAACAGAGGGAGATTTAACATGTCAAAAAATAATAAGGTGGGGGCTTCCCTAGTGGCGCAGGGGTTGAGAATCCACCTGCCGATGAAGGGGACACAGGTTCGAGCCCTGGTCAGGGAAGATCCCACATGCCGCGGAGCAGCTGGGCCCGTGGGCCAAAACCACTGAGCCTGCGCGTCTGGAGCCTGTGCTCCGCAACAAGAGAGGCCGAGATAGCGAGAGGCCCGCGCACCGCGATGAAGAGTGGCCCCCGCTCGCCGTAACTAGAGAAAGCCCTCGCACAGAAACGAAGACCCAACACAGCCAAAAATAAATAAATAAATAAAAACTGATAAGGTGAAAATCAAAGGATAGGATCCCACCATATTTCTCTTAATTTTTACTCCCTGGGGCTAAAGCCTGTGTGCTGTGCATTGGAGAATCTGGAGTAACAGGGCCATGGTTATAAATCTATAAACTGAGAGAACTCCTCTCCAATAGCATGTCCTTGTTTATTGAGTCTGAATCGCTCACTATAAAAGTTGACCTGGGACATGCGACCACTCCATTTCCCTGTGGCCGTGTGCCTGGGGTCCTCCCCGTTTCTCCATGTGACCCATCAAGGTGGGACCAGGGGACTCTGGCCTCTTGCAGACCCAGCCTGGATTCTATTTTTAGTTTCTAATCCTTTAAGACTCTTTCCTAGGGCTCAGTCTGCATCCACTAGCTTTGAAATACCTAAATTCACTTCTTTTGCAATGCACAGATGTAAGATGAGTTGTTGGTATCATAATACCTGAAATCAACAAGTTATCATTCGTGGCCGCTGCTCCAATTGTTCTATGTTTATAGGGCTGCATCAGTACATTCACGTTATTTCAATATTCCTTAATGATTTACTTACAGGGATCTGTTTCTAAAGAAGAAAACCCTCTTCCAAGGAGCACCCCTGAGTGTGATTTCCCCGAGAGACCATTTGACAGTCTCCATGCATAGTCCAGCCTGAAGATGGAAACTTGGACGTTGACAACAGCTAACCAAGGATGTGTGAGAAATAGCAATTAAAACATGGCTGGATTTTTCCTTTACGTGGTTATGTAAACCGGTGCGAATTTTCTTAGCAAAAAGAGATCGCGCGGCAGGGTGACCGAGTGATGCCTTAGCATCAAACACAATGAATACCTGCTTTAAAAAAAATGTCAAAATGTGGATGTGCCTCCAATCATTTATAAAATAGAAGGTGATAAGTTGAAAATGTCAGGTAATTGGCAGACAGATAGAAAGTTAAACTGTGTCCTCAGTGAAGAAAATTAACCAGCGGCTGCCAGCAGGGACCCCAAGGTCATGTGAACGCCAGAACCAAGCACAGCGCAATCATTCAGAAGGGGTTCTGCGCTGAAACCCCCTCCCTGGCCGTCTCCAGATCTCGCAGGAACTGCCCTGAACTACTGCCAACATGTGTTCATTTCTAAAAATTACATAGATTGTGATTTATTACCCATCACACTACAAAAATCCACTGTGAATTAAATCAGCCTTTGTTTAAATTGCTCCTCAGCAATACATATCATATCATCATAAATGACATTGAAGTTATAATCGCAGTCACCGGCCTCGGCCACTGATAAGCCTCCACCGTAGGACGATCAATACTTACTATTCATTTTTGAAATTATCTTCACATTGATCCCTGAACAAGCGCCATCAACACAGAGGCCCAGTGTCTTTAATACAATAATTATATAAAGGTTTACAGGCTTATCCTCTGAGCCAATAAAAGCTGTCAACTGGCCTGGACAGTTACAATCCCATAATCCATCAAAACCCCATTCTCTGACCTGTGGGCTTCTGGGCTTTCAGGAGACCTCGATAAACAGGCTGGGCCAGGAGAGCACAGCCCGAAGACTGGGAGACAAGGGCTGCAGATGGATATGACCGATTATCGAAAACTCCCCCCAGTAACCCGCGTCCCTTTTTTTTTTTAATGATAGAAACAATGAAGGGTCATCTATTCATTTATTTGCTAACTGTGATTCACCGAGAAAGAATGCAGCCAGCCACTTCTCTGCTTTTAATTTTTGGTCTTTAATTTATCAGGTTTGACTTTGTACCAGATGATATACAGTAATGAAGTAAGCTTGCAGAACTCACAGCTGAGACTTGTACCTTAGCCAGGAACAAGGGAGGTCTGCAATCGGAGAAGAGGGGGCCGATCGATGGACGTGCACATGGTTTCAGAGCTCACACACACACACACACACGCATGCACACATACACAGAGGCAAACAGAGGCACACACACACACACAGGCAGATAGACACACACACAAGCAGACAGAGAAACACACAGATACATATACACAGAGATACACATATGCCCAGACAGACACACAGACACACCCACTGACACACACACACCCAGACAGACACAGACACACACACACTAACACACACAGGCAGGGAGAGACACACACAGGCAGACACACACACAGGCAGAGACACACACGGGCACACACTCACACACACAGATACACAGAGACACAGACACGTCCAGATATATACACACAGAGAGACATGCATACTCAGACACACATAGATACACCCACTGACACACACACACCCAGACAGACACACACATACACACAGAATTAGAGTAAAAAGGTTTCCAGTCAAGTTTGAATGGCATTATAATTTTATTAAACGAATTGTGCAACTTTTCTGTACGTGTGTCTGTACTGCCACTGATACATAACAAAGTCATTTACTGAATCTGTTTAATGTGCCCTTAGGTTTAACCTTGCTTAGGGAAATAGACTGAAAAAAGTTAACTGAATACACCTTGAATTTTCCATTAATTTTTAACTGTGTTCAATCATGATCTGAAAAATGCATTTGTATTGTCAGTGGATGAGGGCAGGGTGGCTGGGGAGTGTGAATTCCAGAGAATTCTTCCAGAGTGAAGCTGTGGAAGGAGCTGCCCCTGGGAGTGGGGCACAGAGGGGACTCCTTTACGAGCAGAAGCCCTGGGAGCCGAGGGGGCTGCAGGGAGACTGCCGTGTCTTCTCCGCGGGCTGGGGGCTCAGGGGCTAATGCTGCCCTCCTCCAAAGGCTGGTCTCCAGTTCTTGTCTAATTCCTCCTTCCCCAAATAATTTGGTCAATTTTTTCAAGATGATGTAGATCTCAGTGATATAAAAAAATGACAAATTACAGGCGTTTTAAATTTGGGGAGAATTTGTTTATTATTTAAAATTGTCAACATTAAAATATTCAGGAGAAACAGTCACCAGCACGGAGTGGGTCTAATTTCAGCGTGTTTGGGTCACCACTGGGGTTGGACTAGGTGCTCATATTCTATGAGAAGTCCAACAAGGTGTTAGGAAGATTTTGGAAGACAATTTGAGGAAACTGAAGGTCGAGTTTCTCTGCTGGGGACCAGGACAAGCGCACTTCAGGGCTGCCCGTGGTGGAGAGGATGTTGAATCTGTCAGCTCCATAGCGTGGGGATGAACGTGAAGGATTCTTTGGTTTTTTTTTTTTTTTTTTTTTTTTTTTGCGGTACGCGGGCCTCTCACTGTTGTGGCCTCTCCCGTTGCGGAGCACAGGCTCCGGACGCGCAGGCTCAGCCGCTCCGCGGCACGTGGGATCCTCCCGGACCGGGGCACGAACTCGCGTCCCCTGCATCGGCAGGCGGACTCTCAACCACTGCGCCACCAGGGAAGCCCAGGATTCTTTAATAACTATCAGGTTTGCGGAGTTGTCACAATTGGTGCTAGGTCTTGATATCATCTGATCCATTATTTTTTTATCTGCGTTTTGAAAAGCTGCATTGCACATTCATGAAGGACACTCAGGAGGGGAAGGAACGTGGGCAAAGTAGGAGCCCTGCCCCCCAAATGCTCTGGGAAGCTCCATGAAACTAGACTCCAGGAGGAGAGGTGCAGGGGAGCCCCCGGAGAGAAGTGGGGTGCTCAGAGCACCCGTCCTGGCACCCAGAGAGAAGTGGGGTGCTCAGAGCACCCGTCCTGGCACCCAGAGAGAAGTGGGGTGCTCAGAGCACCCGTCCTGGCACCCAGAGAGAAGTGGGGTGCTCAGAGCACCCGTCCTGGCACCCAGAGAGAAGTGGGGCACTCAGAGCACCCGTCCTGGCACCCAGAGAGAAGTGGGGCGCTCAGAGCACCCGTCCTGGCATCCAGAGAGAAGTGGGGCGCTCAGAGCACCCGTCCTGGCATCCAGAGAGAAGTGGGGGCACTCAGAGCACCGTCCTGGCATCCAGAGAGAAGTGGGGCGCTCAGAGCACCCGTCCTGGCACCCAGAGAGAAGTGGGGCACTCAGAGCACCCGTCCTGGCATCCAGAGAGAAGTGGGGCACTCAGAGCACCCGTCCTGGCATCCAGAGAGAAGTGGGGCACTCAGAGCACCCGTCCTGGCATCCAGAGAGAAGTGGGGCGCTCAGAGCACCCGTCCTGGCATCCAGAGAGAAGTGGGGTGCTCAGAGCACCCGTCCTGGCATCCAGAGAGAAGTGGGGTGCTCAGAGCACCCAGAGATGCGGGCGCCTGGGAGGGTCGGTGCCCGTGGTCGCTACCTCCTGGTTTGTGCACTGACCCGGGTGGAGAACCCCTCTCAGTGACCAACAGCAGACACCCATGCAAACCAGAGAGGGAGTCGACACGGCATGTGGCCAAACAGAGGCTCACTGGCAAGGGGCAGCGGTGGCCCATCTCCCGCCGAGGAAAGCGCCTCGGGAACGGTGCCCACGGGCGCCTCCGCTGCGCCGTCGAGCTTTGCCCGTGGTGCTCAGGGCAGCCAACGTGGACGTTGGGACTCAGGCCCGAGCGCCTCATACCCTTTCTCGCTCTTGCAGTGGGGACTCTGGGCGGCACTATCTCACATCCTCCACGATCCTCGAGTGAGAAGGGACCTTCCTCTGGGGTAGAGGCACCAGGTGAAACCCTCAGGAAAGTCATCTGAGATGAAGACACCAGGGGTCTGAGTCAGGGTCCTTCACTACCATAAAGAAAGGGGGACGCTACCCTATCCTTCCTTACAAGCACCCACCGATGATGAAAACGTGCTTCGAGGGGCTTCCCTGGTGGCGCAGTGCTTAAGAATCCGCCTGCCAATGCAGGGGACACGGGTTCAATCCCTGGTCCGGGAAGATCCCACATGCTGCAGAGCAACTCAGCCCCCATGCACCACAACTACTGAGTCTGCGCTCTAGAGTCCACGAGCCATAACTACTGAGCTTGTGTGCCACAACTACTGAAGCCCGCACACCTAGACCCCCTGCTCTGCAACAAGAGAAGCCACCGCAGTGAGAAGCCCGTGCACCTCAACGAAGAGTAGCCCCCGCTGGCCGCAACTAGAGGAAGCCCGCGCGCAGCAACGAAGACCCAACACAGCTAAAGTAAATGAATGAATGAATGAATTAATTAATTAAATTTTTAAAAAAGAAAACGTGCCTCGAACACTTTGAGGGAGAATATATAATAATGCTACTGTGATATATAGAAGTTTTAAAGCACACAGAAATGCAGTAATTAGAAGCATTTTACACAGAAGGAAATTATGTAATTGTAGAGAGGACTGAGGTTCATATTGAAGACAGAGATTGATTTTTAAAATTATCTCTCACAAAGCTCTGCGTGGAAGTTGTCTTGCTACCTGCGGGTATGACGACTTCCCCCAACCAGCCGTCGTCCACCTTTGCAAACGAAGCTTCCAAGCATCCCTGAGCAGAAAACCCCGAATGGGTCACCAGAGGCACATCACAGAGCTGCATTGCAGGACCCTGGAGGTTCTCTGCACATCCGAGGTCTCCCACCACATACCCCGTTTCTCATAAATGCTGCTGACCTGGTCTTCGTCCATTCTGGCTGCTATAACAAGGTGCCACAGACGGATTCGGGAACAGAATCATTAAGAGCTGTCCCTGCAAGTAGTTCCACCCTAGCTGCTCTGCTGAGGGCCAAGGATGTGGGGGCCTGTCCCCTCTCGGGGCAGCTCGTGTGTGCGTGTGCGCGTGCGCGTGTGCGCGCGTGTGTCTGAGTGGATTCCTTAACAGTGTCCAGACATAGATGATTATACTAGAAATATTCAAATTTGTTCCTGTTGGTTTTATAAATCCAATTCTAGGAACAACCCCACGTATGACCCTCTTATCCCAAAAGTCATATGCAAAGCAGTCACATCAACACTAATCTAAGCTGTAGAATCGTAAGTTGTAAACTGAGACCCAGGTGAGGAAGCCTCATCTATGGGGACGCGACACCCTACAGCCATCCTGTGTTATTACAACAGTGACGCGGGGGAAATTCATGGACACAAGAAGTCAAACTTGGAGGAGACGTCATTTAGTTGGCGGTAGAGTTTAGCGGCATCGTTTTCAAAGCTGGAGGTTTTGACAAAGGATAAAGGACAACGGGATAGAAATGATTAAGAATCAAGGAGGGCTTCCCTGGTGGCGCAGTGGTTGAGAATCCGCCTGCCGATGCGGAGGACGCAGGTTCGTGCCCCGGTCCGGGAAGATCCCATATGCTGCGGAGCGGCTGGGCCCGTGAGCCGTGGCCGCTGCGCCTGCGCGTCCGGAGCCTGTGCTCCGCAATGGGAGAGGCCACAACAGTGAGGCCCGCGTACCGCAAAAAAAAAAAAAAAAGAATCAAGGAGATCCAAGCTGCATGAGAGAGAAAACAGCCCCCCTTGGGCAGCTCACAGCAGAAACAGCACTGTTTGGGGAGAAGCAGGTTTTAACAGAGCAGGAAGCAGATGAGCACCGAGAGGAGAGGAATTAGCGAACAAGAGACGGTGCGTTGCCGCCGAGTGCAGGTGGGGGTGGGTGCTCGGCCGTCCCAAGGGGCACCCAGGGGGC
Organism: Kogia breviceps; assembly: GCF_026419965.1. NCBI lineage: Eukaryota > Metazoa > Chordata > Mammalia > Artiodactyla > Physeteridae > Kogia > Kogia breviceps. Next base: position 1,750,199 of record NC_081324.1, read on the forward strand.
GGGGTGCCCCGGAGGGGTGGTCTCGCTGTGGACTTAGAGGCGTGACGGTTACTGACGTCTGTGTTTCCGTTTTCTGCTGCCATGTGACAAACTGCCCTTGCAGGGTTCGTCTTGAACAACAATGAGTATCTGTCATCTCGGACAGGGCCTGCGGGTCGCGCATCCAGGAGCGGCTCGGCATGGGGTTCTGAGCCCCGTGGGCACGGGGCCTCCCACGAGGTGGCCATCAGCAGTCCTCCGTGGCCTCCCGGGCCCGCGGTGTCTGCCCTGAAGCAGCAGGGGTGCTGTGCACGGGCAGCGCGTGTGGTTGAAATCTCTTCTGGGGGATTTGATCCTCCTGGAGGGAGAGATCTGCCACTGGCTGGTTGGAAGTTGAAAACAGTTGAATTCTAGGTCAGCCAAAGGAGGAACTGGGTCGGTGAGAGGGGGATTATTTTTACTCTGAGCCTCGAGTCGGAAAGGGAATGGTGCCAGCTGTAGGGAAACAGGGAAACTGAAGAATTTCTTGGCTCAACGGAAATTGGAAATTATCGACAGCGGCACTGCCATTTCGTCTGAGTTAGACACTTGTCTAAATGTACATTTTAGAGTCCACTCATTCTTTTTGTTATAAAAATATCAAATTGTATTTATTATGACAATTCTCCCTAAATAGTAACTATTAGATCCCTATCATGGGAGCAACCATTAAAAAGATGGAGCTATCCAGTACTTTTTTTTTTTTTTTTACTATTTTATTCCAAAGATGAGCTTACAAATATCAATTAAATTTCTGTGTCAACAGGGAGCACAGGAAATTGAACAGAACTAGAGGTGGCGCCAGCACAGGGAGTTCAACCGCGTGGGGAGCTTGTTTCTCGAGGTCACAACATGAAGATTCTTCCACCTGAATTTTCTTCAATGTTTCCTCCCATAACTCAAGCTCCTCAACATGCGTTGCTGGCCCTGAGTCTCCACTAGGTAATAACGCGTCTTGCCGCGAAACCACGGCTACGGAAGGATGTAGATGGAATCCGCAGGAAGCTTGCAATGCCGTATCTCGTATTTTTATTTAATTGCTTTCGACTTATAACAATAGGGACGTAGTGAGCTGTGCAGAAACAGCGGCCGCTGAGCAGAGACGATGTATCTATTATCTCCCTGGCGTGAAGGTCACCGACCTATGACAGTTGGAGTAGCAGAAACGCTAGAAATCATGTGCAATTTAATCTTTACACAAATAAAGGAAAAGCATCACAATGCCTGAATAATGAAGACTCTCTCGGAGAAGAAGCGAGGTCGGTCCCTGAGGATAGCCTTCATTTTCTCTCCAGTGCTGTTCCGAGGCGCCCGCACCGGGATCCACTCCCGGGCTGACACTCGTATTAATAGGATTTTGGCTGGAAGAGAGTCGATGTCCTCGGTGACTGCGTCGTGCAGCTGTGACTCAGTTCTCTCCTCACTCATTACGGCCCCGTGTCAGCTCCCGGAGACCATTGTTCCCTGAGAAACTGTCATCACGATTGAAATCCACCGTTTCCCCTCCTGTTTCAGGGAAGAATGCTTCCTGTCCTTCACTCTTCGGAAGCCGCCTGCCGGATCCTCAGCTTTTCAGAAAGTTACAAAGACAGGAAACACTAGCTCTAAGCCAACATGAAATAAAATGCAAACACCACTCCGAGAATGATGCCCTGGGGACTTCGGAGACAGAAATTAAAAAGTTGAGGAGTTCTTGTCTGTTAAAACGCGAGATGACGACTGGCTCCGGGTGAAAGCGCTGGAAGGTTGGCTGAGATGGTGCAGAAGAGTCCGGGTTCTGCCTGAGAATCCTCGCTGCCCTCGGCCGCCGGAAGCATGCGCCCGGGGTGGGAGCTCGCGGAGGCTGCCCCTTCCCTGCAGAGCAGGGGTCAGGAGAGACGAGGACTCTGTCGCCTGTCCCCACGGGGGCCGGAGGAGGAAGCAACCTCACGCCTCACAGGTATCCCAGTTATTAGCAGGCACCCTTGTCACATAGGAAAATAATATTAATAGATGTTAGTACAACCAGGGATGGAGAATTGCACAGCAAAATGGAGAAAAAATGATCTACGACGACTGAGAGTTCCTTTGTGACATTTCTCTCCTATATTTAAATAAACTTTCTGTTGTAGATAAATTTTAGTTTTACCACAATGTTACAGAGACACCGCACGGGGGTTCCTGCACGCCCTTTCCCAGCTTCCCTGCCGTAAACTCCTAACAGGACGAGGGCACATCAGCCACAGCTTACTACTATTTGCCGCTCTCCGTCCTTAAGTGGACCTCACTAGCCTTTCCCTAGTGTCCGTCCTTCTGTCCCAGGATCCCGCCCAGGACGCCATGCTACAGTCCGTCATCCTGTCTCCCTAGGTTCTTCTGAGCTGTGAGTGTTTCTCAGGCTGTCCTTTGTTTCAATGACCTCGACCGTTCGAAGGGCACTGGACAGGTATCGCGTAGGACGCCCCTCGGCTGGAATTTGCCTGATGTTTTTCTTATGATGAGGATTTGCGGGCTTGGGGAGGAGACCCCAGGAGTAGAGCACCCTTGTCATCACGTGGGATCGAGGTTCATCCTATCACAGGGCTCATCACAGATGACGTTGACCTCTGTCACCTGGCTAAGGGGGTGACTGTCAGGTGCTCTCCACCCATTTCACGCTGCACTTACGGGGAACAACCTACTAAGCACAGCCCCCCCTTAAAAGGTAGGAAGTTACAGTCCCTCAACTTGAGGGCGATTAGCTGCATAAGTTATTTGGAATTCTGTTATGGAAATTTGTCTCTTCTCCCCCCTTTATTTATTCAATTATGCTTTATATCAGCGTGGTCTCATAGACACTTATTTTATACTCTGGATTGTAATCTAATACTATGTTGTCTATTTTCTGGCTGAAATAGTTTAGCTTTGGCCCCTGAGAGCTCTTTCCATTGACTCTCAGGTCCCTTTGACATCCCCCCGTCATGCACAGGCTTTCCTTTTTTTCTTTCCTTTTCTTTTCTTTTCTGTCTTATTTAGCACGTTCAGACTTTCTGTCACTAGAAGATGCTACAGGCTTCTCCTGTAGCTGGACCTGGGGTGGATGTGTTGTCATTGACGGGGGTCTAGGGTGACTCACGGACGGAGCGAGGCAACGTACATGTGTGAGCCAGTCCTCTCGTGAGCAGCTCTCTCTCTCTCCGTCCATCCACCCACCTCTCTGTCATCGATCATCTATCATCCCATCTGCCATCTATCTTTATACCCATCCAACATTCTATCTACCTGCCTATCTATTACCTATGTATTATCTATCTATCTACCTATCCACCCATCTGTCCATCTATCTCCTTTTCTGTAACTACATGTCCTATAGCGAGAAATCTGGTACCCACCATCCACCATCTATTTTTTCATCCGTTTAATTGCTGTGTACAAGTGTTGGATTTTCATGAGAAATAACTTGACCCACAAAAGACTTAGAGGAGCTGCTGTAGGGCCCTGCTGCTTCACCACGTGTCCTCAGGCATGTCCTGGGACCAGACGCTCTGACCCCAGGGCCGTGCCAGCTCTCAGCGGGTGCCTTGGGATCAGCTCTACATGTAGGCTGCAGGCCATTTCTGGGAGGAGAGCCCTGGCTTGACGCCGCTGTCAGGCATGAAAGGCAAGTAGGTTTTGACCGTCTGATGTCAGTTAACCCTCCCGCACTGTGCTGTCCACACTCAGCCCTGCGAAAAGCTGCTCTCAACCCTTGTTCATAAATTAGCTATAATAACCATGTTTATTTAAACTTCAACGAACCAACATTCTAAAACTATTCCAGCTATTTTTTTTTTTGCTCTGTTTTCATGCTGTGCAGATTAGAAATCACGTTTTCCTTCAAACCAAACATGAATTTAGGGACTCATTTGCCAAGTAAAAAGTGGGGTTTTTTGTTGTTTTTTTGATGGAAGTAGAGTTGATTTACAATTTTGTATGAAAGCGTTTTTTATGTTTTTCGTTTGCCTCTGTGAAGTGGACACTTCCCTCCCTCACGCGATCGGTCAACAAGAAATCAAACTATGTTGTCCTTGGTGGGAGACAAACACAGAGCAGCTCCAAGGGAGAAGGGTCTGGGCTTTGCAGGGAGGACACCATGAGGACGGCTTTCCACGGAGGAACCACATCACTGAAGGAAACAGGCATGTTCTTTAGCACACTCGTCTGTGTCCGTCACCACTCTGCGACACGTAATTACTACATTAAGTGCGTACGGTTAGCTATTTCTAGCCTAAAATGGCTCTCAAGGGGGAAAGAATGACACTTCAAAAAATGAAAAGCTTTGTAGAGTAGCTTACTATGCCAAATGCCTAATTCTTTGTTTCCAAATAAACTCTTTTCAAGCGACACTTTTCAACAGAGCATACCAGTCCTGGTTTCTTTCTGACTTAAGAATATGCATAAAGTATATTGCTACAAATCTCGATCACTTCAATCTTCATCCAAAGTAGTTAAGTATCAAAGACCGTTGGTGTCAGCTTTGAAGGTCAGAATCCGTTTGAACCTGCTGTCTGTGTCATGGCGTCAGGACATCAAACCATTTGTTTGAGTTGTGAATTCCAAGGCAAAGACTATGAAAGACTAGGGGTTCAATTCGAGAGGGAAACTTTTTCTCTAATACATTATGTCTGAAGAAGAAAAACCAGTTATTCATATTATAGAGTCAGATTCCTACTTTTGTTTATTTTCGGAAAATACTGTCAAGTCAGTGCAGTAAATTCTGGCTTTGATCTATTCTGTGCTCCAAAACAGAACAATGGTTAAAAGGATGAAAATTAGATAGGCTCAGAGCAGAGACACATCTAGTCATGACCAGAAATGGAAAAGAAACCAAATCCAGGCGCACAGACCAAACCAGGGTCCTGCCAGTCTCCAAGGAGCAGGCGGTGACCGCAGGACTCCTGCTTCCGGGTGGAGACACGTCTCCACGGGCATCACAAGAGGCGACGCAGGACTGGCTAGCCAGGGTCACTCTCCGCAGCCAGCAAAGGAGCTGGAAACAAAAAAACAGAACAAAACTGTGGACTCACTGCTGTTTTCAGTGAAATATTAGCCAAAGACTGGAAACCACAGAAGAGCCACCTCTCGGCTCCCTGCGTGTCTGTATCGACAAAGTCCCAGTGTCACCACTGGCAGACGCCCTGGTCCTCCTGGGCCTGGACAAGGGCAAGGTGACCATGGGACCCAGTCGGCGAGAGAGAAAAAGGAATGCAGGAACAAGAGAAAAGCCAGAACTACTTACTCAAAATGGTCGTGAGACAAAAGTCCCATTCTAAAAATATATTAACTAGGCAAATGCTAGAGAAAAGGAAATCTGGCCAAATTTCTGAAAGAGAGAAAAGATAAAATAGTAAGAAAACTTGACCCCTCACCTCAAGGAGATTATAATCTGTGCCTCTGCTTCTTGAAGAAACAGCGCCGTGTCTTCCCAGAGGCTCCTTTCTGCCCTCGAGTTTGACTTAAACATAATCACACGCTCAGATCATCATTATTTTTCTCATTAGCTGCCTCTGTGTCATTGGATTAATATTGCCTTCTAAATTAATTGTAAATTGTATGTATATTTCACGTTTGTCTTCTCCCTTCCATTGAACCGAACCTGGTGACTTTCCTCAATTCATCATGTTGCAGCCTTTTAATGACTTTCAAATGTCAATTTTGGGTGCATAAAGCTTGATATTAAGACACGGTCATCAAATCACTCATGATCCTATTTTTTTTTTTTCTGCCACTGTTTAGAAATATAAACAAAAGAATGAAAGATGTCTCCTAGAATGTAAAGGCAGTAAAATATGTTTATTTAGATTTCTGAGGATGGCCTGATAAAACAAATTCATTTTAATCTTGAATTTCTACTTCATTGGCTTTAGCATCTCTTCTAACCCTGTGTTCTAGAATCTATATCATACACAGATTCTTCTAAATATGTGATATGAAACTTCAAATCTAATTGTGTCTGTTTTAACATAAAACATCTATGGAAAAATACAGAGAACGATCATTAGAGCTGCTTCTCCCCTTGTCTCTAACGCCAAAGTGCCAATTTAAGAGGACATTTCCAAATACAAACCCTAGGCTCCGGGATCGAATTCAAGATTTCCCATTTCACTAGCTGGGATGTAACCCAACTTACCAGGCACCAAACAGGCTTGCTTTTGTGTGTTTTGTTCCCATTATCTGGCAGAATCTCTTTTATCTTGAACTCCCCTCACATTAAAGTCTCCTTTGTTTCCCTAAATGGAATGGGGGCTCGGGCTAGCCAAGGACAGGATGGGAAGCTGCGGGTTCGCATAGCCACTTACGCAGTGAACGCCTACCCAAGGCCTATTTGGCCTTGGCATCCCAAATAGAAATTTCCAAAGGCAAATCACCAAGCATGCTTTAAATCCAGAACCACAAACTCTGCCCCTTTGCATTTCCCACAGGACATTGTTTCTCCTTCAAGGCTGATAGACAAGGACCCCTGTAACCTAGTATTTCCTGTGGGTTACATGCTCCCCTACCTACTCTTTCTTTGTGTAAAATATTCTACGTGGTTTGGTTAAGCTCACCCTAATCTTGCCGAGTTGCTGTCCTTAGAAAAAATGAGCAAGCAATCAGTCTTTTGAATCCCTGACTTTTCCCTTGAAATTTGGACGGACTCAGTCTCGTGAAAGCAATGGATGAGCCGCAGTGAGCTGGACGCAGAGATGTATTTAAAGCAAAGTGCTTGCAAATCTTCCAGGCGAGACTGTGGCGTTTGTAGCAGAAGAGAAGGGAGAAGAGGATGGTGGGTCTGTGGGGCGGACGAAGACCTCGAGCCTCCTCTTCTCACCCAGAGCTCACCGCCCGAGAGCAGGCACTGCCCACTCGGGATGGCAGGCGGTGGGCATGCGGTCCAGCTCTTCCCCTGGGGCCTCGCGGAGAATCGTGAGTGAAGGCAGTTAAGGAGCACTTGGAAATCTCAAGGTTGTGGTGTCAGCATAAGTGATGAGATGTGAGAGCCATAACCCTGGCAGACGTGTCCACAGGCTAGGAGTCCTACGACACTCAGAGTGATAGCAAAGCGGTGCTCCCGACAGGAGGAAGCAAGACGTCCTGAACCACCCGGACTTGCCAGAGGCTGCTCCAGGCTCGTCTCTGAAACGGGATGAAAAAGAAGAGCCACAGTTGATTTCAACCAGGATCTGTAGTTGCCAACGACAGAAATCAACTCCTGAGAGTTTAAGCGGAACGTGACTTATTAAGGGTTACCGTGGAGGCTACAGAATCATGAGGAAGACTGCGCCCCGAACTTCTCCTTGGGGTCAAGACGCTGTGGCCCCCGAGTTGGACCCAGATGTGTGTCAGGCAGGGCGGGCACAGCTGGCCCCCCGCCCCTCTGCCCAGGCTGTCACTCAGGACGGAAGCAGCTTAGGACCCGAGGCCCCTGCATCCCTCTGAGAGCAGAGGCCACAGCACCTGAGTCTGCTCTGGAGCTGATGGGAGCAGATGGCCGGCTTCCTGAGGACCCCCTGCAGGGGCGCTGGGGCCAAAGGAAGGACGGGCCACGGGGGCAGCAAGTTCACCAGCAAGGCTGCCCACGGGGGTGGTCGCACTCCCACGTCAGCCCGGGACCAGTCAGGCTGTGGTCCCACCTTGAGCTCAAAACCAGGCGCTAGAAGGCTGAAGGTGGGAATTTGTGAATTCACTGTGGCTGTTAGACCCCCAGGCTGCTCTGGGGCCTGGACAACAGGCATCTATTTCCTCAGGGCTCTGGGGGCTCGGGTCTGAGGTCAGGGGTGGGCAGGTTTGGCCCTCCCGCCGCCTCCCTGCTCGGCCTGCACGCCCGACTTCTCCCCGCATCCTCCGAGGGCCTCTCCTCCCGGCACCTGCATCCTGCGGTCTCTTTGCATCCGAATCTCCTCTCCTTATAAAGACGCCACTCGGATTGGATTAAAGCCTCTCCCAGTGGCCCCGTTTTAACTCAGCCCCCTTTGAAGGGCCCCATCTCCAAACGTAATCGTGTTCTGAATCCTGGGGGCTCGGGCTTCGACGTGTGACTTCTAGGGGCCCAGTTGGGTCCATAACAAGAGTGTTCCTGCTTCTCCACCCTCGAGAGCCTCCTCTTCATCGGGTGCTGCACACCCGGCGTGCAGCCTGACCCGTGATGTATCGGTTCGGCCATCACGGCTCACTCACCTCTTCTAGCTGCTCTCAGACTTCGTATCAGAACAACTCAAGGTCACGATGCTGTTTAAAATCCGAAAAATATCATCCCTCCTGTGATACACATTCAACACTGTCATGTTCCCTCAGAATCATTTCACGGTTAAGGAAATGAAAGCTGAGCGTGTCATCAACAGGGGTTGTATTAGATGATATACATGCTGTATAGATGATATATATTGGATATATAATGTATAGATAACCACAAAGTAGAGAAAGACTAAAGCAATAGCACAGCATGTTTACAGTCTGGTGTATGCTATAACCACTTTTCTCTGCTTTCACACTGATAGTTACTGGACCCCATTCATTTTAAAAGATGCACTGGCAGAGTGTGACAGTCTGAGGCTCACTGCATGGACGGAGAGCTTCTGGACTAAGTACTGATTTATTCATGACCAAACCCGATTCCTTGACATGTGTGGGTCGACCCAGGAAGTACCCAGAGCAGTAGACTCCCACCCAGGGAGGAAGCATGTTGGGTGTGGACCAAAGTGAAGGAGACCTTCCCTGTTCATTCTCCTACACCTCCCTCTCCTCACCCGAGGGCTGAGGGCTCCCCCAGGCCTTCTCGCAGGGACGATGCACCCTGAGATGAGGGAGTGAGCTTGAGTCTGATGTAACATCATCCCAGGTGGATGGATGTCACCAGCTGTCTCAGCTTCAGACCTGCCTGATCAGTGCTCACTTCCTTCCAAGGAATCCCCACCCCAAGCCCAAGGTACTATCCATTGAAGAGTGTTGCCGGATTTTTTTTTTATTAATTTATTTATATTATTTACTTTTGGCTGCGTTGGGTCTTCGTTGCTGAGCACGGGCTTTCTCTAGTTGCGGCGAGCGGGGGCTACTCTTTGTTGCAGTGCGCGGGCTTCTCATTGCGGTGGCTTCTCTTGTTGCGGAGCACGGGCTCTAGGCACGCGGGCTTCAGTAGTTGCAGCACGTGGGCTCAGTAGTTGTGGCTCCCGGGCTTAGTTGCTCTGTGGCATGTGGGATCTTCCCTGACCAGGGCTCGATCCCGCGTCCCCTGCATTGGCAGGCGGATTCTTAACCGCTGTGCCACCAGGGAGGCGCAAGTGTTGCTTTTTATTACAATTTCTAACCCTAAGTTTCCTGCAACAGAAGTGGGTGGGTGGGTCCCGTGGGTCCCTCCCTCTCCTTCCCTTTCCCCTCCCTGGCCCTCCTCTCTCTCTCCCTCCCTCCTTCTCTCTCTCTCTGTGCTGTGAGAAGAAGGGGTTTAAGAAGGATGAGATTATTTATGGCTCACTCCCTGATTCTTGACTCTCAAAATCCACTATGAAAAGTGTGGCAAGCACAGTGAGATTCAGCTACTTTATCTCCTTAAAGAGATCATTTTAATAAGTCAAATCACCTTCTGGAAGTGTGGTGTGGACAAAATTTTTCTTCTCTCGTGATCTGAGTAAAGCCTACTTATTTTTGAAACCTGGGAATATCTACAGGCCTTAACAAATGAGAATAGTTCAATAACAATTCACAGAATCGTCTCTAGTACATATATAATCTTTCTCCATCTTAACCAAATTCGATCACTGCAAACAGAACTTAAAGGAAATCGGCCTTGTCTTTAACTTTTTCTTAACTTTTTCACATACAGATTCAATTATTCTAAAAAGTAAATACAACTTGTTTTGTTGGTGTTCATATCGTTTCATTTTGAAAAAGACTTAGGTATGGAGTTAGAGTCTATCTTATGTCTGGAGGGAATCACCAGTGTTTTATCTTAATCAGACATCAATTATTCTCCAGCGCACTTATTCCTACATCAGCGTGAATATACATGTGCACGGGCCCTGCCCTCATCCGGCCTGTGGTAACAAAGAGGAAGACAGTCCTGCTTGTGTCTCTCTTTATCCAGACCAAGCGTCCCTTTTATCCCTATGGTCAATGACTGAAAGTATAGATTACAGATTCTTTAACTCTGTTCATGGGCTTAGATTGCAGGAACCAGGCTTGATGGCCCAAAGACTATACTGTCATCGACAGTCCGTTCCTACTTTTCTATGACTCAGGAGTGCGGTCGAGGGGATCATTACCTGATCCTCGAGGAGACATGGCTGCCCCATCTGTTTCTCACGGAAAAAACTCATCACAAGGCAGCAAACACATATTTCCTTTCTATTGCCCACTTCCCTTTGGCTATCATACCGTCTCTTCTCCAAGATGTTCTTTAGCGAGATACCTTGCAATTTGGTCTCTACCCGCTGTCTCCATTTTCTCACCCACCATTCACTGAACCTCCCCCGTCACCCGTGGTTGACAGAGAAAGACAGTAATTAGCAACATTTTGGTATCAACTTCCTTTTACTTCGACGTAACTGACAATCTTTTTGTTGCAAATCAAAGATAAAATGGTTTCTTTTATTTGCTCTTTAACATTATATCATGAATATTTATGCATATTTAGCCCTCTTAAAAATGTTAATGCCTGGGGCTTCCCGGGTGGCGCAGCGGTTGGGAGTCCGCCTGCCGATGTGGGGGACGCGGGTTCGTGCCCCGGTCCGGGAGGATCCCACGTGCCGCGGAGCGGCTGGGCCCGTGAGCCGTGGCCGCTGAGCCTGTGCTCCGCAACGGGAGAGGCCACAGCAGTGAGAGGTCCGCATACCACAAAAACCAAAAAAAAAAAAAAAGTTAATGCCTATACAGGTAAGCAACCTATAAATGGAACATTAGTATTCCACTTCATTTTTTTAAAATTTAGGTTTATAAGTGATATTGAGATAGAAATCAATGTAGATAAGTTTTACAACACTTTTTGCAAAGGGAATTGTTGAATTAAAGAGTATGCATATTTTTAAGGTCTTACTATACATTTATTACCAAGTCTCCCTCTAAAAATCTGGCCCTCTTTCTACAAAGGCTTCACCAATAGTGGATATATCTCCGCATGTCTTTCGCAAGACGATAACTGCCTATAAAGCAGCCTCACTGGACACATAAACCTTAAAAAAAAAAAATCATCCTTTTAGTTAAATTCGGATGTCTTTTATTGTGGTAGAGGTTGGACATTTAACAACATAGACGGCTTTCTTCTTTGTAAAACGCCTCCGGGTAGCTCGTGCCTGCCTTTCAGGTGGGGTACACAGTTCAGCCAGTCGTGTGTGTTGTGTGCTCTCCTTAGGAGAATAAATTTGGAAATCGGATCCACCCGAGCATGCCATCCCCTTGCTGCTGTGACGATGGGGAAGTTTTATGCCCTCCTCAAGCTCCAGTGTTCTTCTGTCTAAGACACTTAACACTGTAGACGGTTAACATCTTTGACACCCAGCGATGGTCAGTGTCTGTCGGCTCCCCAGCCGGCCTGGACCATCGCCACGGGTTCTCCTCCATCCATCCTGAGCTGCGCCCGCCCGACCCCGCTCCCCGGCGCTGTCCCCCTCAGCACACTTTCCCAGGTCCACGATGAGTTGCACCAGAGTAGCTGCGGTTCACGTCCCAACAAAGCTGCTGTGAGTTCTCTGAGGGCAGAGTCCATATGGGCCCCGCCCACGTCCAACACCACAGCAGATACACAGCAGATAATTAAGGGAACGTTTTGATGCACAGAACGTCATGAGTCCTGGGACTTGCACAGCAGTCCTGGGAGATGGGGTAGCTCTGCAGCATCCACAGCAGGTGCCAAGGCACCCCAGGGCTCCATGGGATATGCTTGATCTTTTAGGGCGACACAGATATGTGTGGCATATATCACAAGCCATGCAAACTATAAGCCAGAGGTCAGTTGGCACTTCCATCTTGGATGGTGCTATGTTTTTTCCAACGTTGTCATATTTGGGGGAAGCTGGGTTTTGGCGGTGGTTGCATTGGAAGGCAAGCATCGCATGAAAATCAATGGAAATAAGAGAAGTATGGCAGTGTCTGCACCGAGTCTGAGGCTGGGAAGCTATGCAGTGCAGAACAGGTGCAAAAATCCTGTCTGTTAGGATTTGCTATAATGGAAGAATGGAATCAAATGTTTACTCGCTTTTTCCAGTATGTTTGTGCTACTTTCAAACAGTTACAAAGTTGTTACGATATCCGTACTAATGAAGATGATTGGGTCCAACCACTTATTACACTGAACTGCTAACTATCACTTTGTTTTTTAATCCCAAAGTCCTAATTTATCCTTGCCTGCCTTTCCCCTCTGGTAACCCTAAGTTTGTTTTCTATGTCTGTGGGTCTATTTCTGTTTTGTAAATAAGTTCATTTGTATTTTTTTTTTTAGATTCCTCATATAAGTGACATCATGTGATTTTTTGTCTTTCCCTGGAATGTTAACTATTTCTTTTGGCCTAGGTGCATTTTGAAAAAGTTACTGAGACATTAGGAGCACCTTGAACTGAGAACGTTTGGGAACCTCTTGAAATAATCTAATTTGGTGGTCCTTAACCAGGTGACTTTGCCTGCTACAGGAACATTCATAGTTTACCGATGCCAAATATGAATTCCGTTGTTCCATAAAAGTCTAGTCATAGATTTGCACACCGTGAGTCCCTGATGGCTTTCTCACACGTATGATTTGTATATGATCTATGGGGGATCTTTATCACCGAATAAGTGAATAAGCAGGGATGTAACAAAGCATGTGCTTACAGCACTGAGACAAACGTCCTACGGTGATAGCTGTAGCTGACGGGCAGGGCATATTCTAAGTGTGTCAAATCCTACAAAACCACTTAAAGTATAAAGGATGAAAAACAACGTTCCTGTCTCTGACTTGGCTTATTTCTGATGAAGGTATAGACAGCAAGCCGAGATTTTCCTCTGGGCTTCACTGAGGTATAATGTCTGTAGTTTGTAACAAAGAATGATTTAACCCGACATGCTTTACATGAGCCTATCCAGGGCCTCAGGCTGATAAGAAAAGCATTAATCATAAATATGAGAAACTAATACTTTAAGTCCACACTCTGAGGACCCCATTAGTCTCCTGTCCCAGGACTAATTACATACAGTCAAGGAGGCTCATTCATGTAAATATGTGTTTTGTCAGTAATGCAAAACCTGATCCTGGTCTTGAAACTTCAGCTCCATTTATACGTGCAAAATTTATGTGGGATCAAGTGGAAACGACCAGGCCAAGCATAATTAAAAAGCTGATGGAAATGGGATAGACGTTGCTATTCAGTCGGCTTCCCTGTCGTCTTAATTAAAATACGAAAATTTCCCAAGTGTAACGTGTTTGAGAGATTTTAAAGATAATCGTTTCTTCCAGATCACATAAAGTTTGCTCTGAGAATAATACACATAGTATTCTTAATAGGCAATTGTAACAATATGATTACTCACCTTAATTAAGAAAAATCATTTTGACCATCAGTGGCCCGCACACACGTACTGTGAATATTTTCATTCTCTCGAATCTGAAAACGTGGGTGCGTAGTGTGTATGGAAACAGAGGGAACAGTGTTGAGAAGGGTGGAAGGGAGCAAACGCTGCGCTCAAATGTTGCCATGTCAGTTGGGAACCCCACCGGGAAGGAGAACTACATCACACAGAAGTCTGGGAAGGTTGCCTAACATTTATAACTCCTGTAAGTGGGAAACATGTAAGTGGGATGCCAATGAAGAGGGTTGTGGTCATGGGGGAAGGAGGTGGCCTCTGGGCCTTACAACCGTCCCACACGCCAATGGCTTTTTTGTACTGTGATAAAATTCACGTAAATAAAACTGGACATGTTACCATTTTCGAGGGTCCAAAATCAGTGCCATTCACAGCGTTGCACTAGGTGGCTTCCGAACATTTTCGTCACCACTAAAGGAAACCCCCTACCCACTAGCCAAGGTACTTTGGGTGAGAATTTTTCTTATGGTGAATACGATTTATTTATAAAATACTCTAATCCGTGGCAAACTGTTGTAAAATGGTTCTGCTGTGTTCATTCATTTAATGATTCTAGATTTGAGAGTCACGTGAAGTTCTTTAAATATTGTACTGAGAATCAGGTCACTATCAAAAGACTTCAGTAATCTTTGTTTTTTATGGATTTACATGATTGGGGTAAAATAATCTATGCCCAACAACAAAGCTTAAATATGTCTGGGAGGCAAACAGCAAAATACGAGGCTTAAAAATGCAATATTAGAGACTGCTTAGCAGCTAAAGAGAGTTTATACTGAAGCATGGTGGATGTAATTTCTTTGGGAAAATTTATAAGCAAAAGGATTGAATTTAATCTAATATCACCACTAAAGCCTGTGGCAATCTTAGGCAGCATTTAGGTAGTACCTTGGGCCAAGAAGATGATCCTGAATTAGCATAGCATACAAATCAGCTTTTCGATTTTTATCAGATTATCTGCATTACTGGCTAACGCTGATGTATTCACTCCCATGCGATAAGCACTCTCAAGCTGCATATTGCTGTGGTGTAAAATATCCTCAAAGCACATTTTAATTGTTTTAACAAGGTAAAGTATGCTCTTTCTGCATGGATAATATTATCAGTATTACGTCGAACCTCTTCATTTATTATCCCTGGTGCTATTTAAAAGAGATGTTAACAGAATAATTCATTCACATCCCATGACCTTGGTCAGGAGCACATGATGGTTCATATTCATTATGCTGAGCTCAGAGAGGCTTCGGTTATAACATCACTTAGTTTATATTCTGAAGAAGGCTCCGGGGAGAAGTTGCTCTCATGCATTAGACTTCTATCTAAATCACAATATTTGAAGACAAGTGGGGATGGCAGATAACTATTAAACAACTCCTCTGTGTACTCTTGGCTCTCCCAGAGACGTAAATGAAAGAGCTAAATCCCAGTGACCTCATCCAGACACACAATTTACCTGTGCAAATTCAGTAGCATTTACATGCTATATGTCGGGATTTACGTTAGGTTTAAAAATCCTGCTTAAATGGCGTAACAGGCGTCAACCACACAACCCAGCGTAGAGCCGTGGGTGCCTTCCTCGGAACTAATCGGGAAGACGAGGCCAACAACTACCTTTTAAAAGTGTAAGCACCTACTGTCTTTGGCTATATCTACCCTCCATTTGAACACAAGCAGGTATATGTGTGTGTGTTGGCACGAATTAGCAAAGCCGTGTAGGGGATGTAGGGGATACATGTGATGAGACACACATGCTAAGGAAAAAAGTCCCCTTTCTTTTTCTACAAGGAACTCCAATAAATCTATAATTTAGCTTATCACAAAAATGGGCATATATACAGCACAATTAATGACTTTGAAATACCAATATTTTTCATCAGTTAACTAGATTGGCCATTGTTTTACTATAATATCATTCTTTAGGAGTACTTTAAAAAGTGCCTGCGGACCTTGAAATGGACTGGATCATTTAAATTTATGGTCTTCACAGAGCAGATATTGTTGGGACACATGATAAGTACAAATCTGAAGTTTAGAGCTAAGAGGGACCGGTTAAGTCTATTTTTCAGAGAAGTAAATCAAATCCAACAGATAAGTGACATAACGATGTCACTTAACTAAGAGGTAGTTAGTAAAAATTCACAGGAATGCATGATAAATACATGGGCAACTCATGAGTTTAGTGTGACATATGTAGGGAGAAGATGGCAAACGGGGAGGAAATGTATAGAAGTTCAGAATGAAGCTCTAGAGTGAGGTTGTTCCTCCCTCCGCTACTTAACTAGTCTAGTGGTGGCACTGGTCACGGTGGTGGTGCTGATTCGGTTGGTGTTACTGAGATGTGGCATCAGTTGTGGTGTAAATGGCATTGGATGTTATGGTGGTGGTGGCGGTGGAGGTTGTGATGCTGTTGGCATTGCTGATGACGTGTTGGTGGTGGTGGTGGTGGTGGTATTGGACTTGGTGGTGGTGGTGGTGGTGGTGGGTTTATAAAAGATTGAGGAAGGTCAAAGGAAAGAAGGTCTTTCAAATTGTCTAAGAAACAAAGTAAATGCCATTGGGCCTCTGTATCCCTGGGTCCCTCATCTCTGGAGTCAACAAACCTTGGATCCTGTACTATGTTTACAACTTGTGGTTGATTGAATCTGAGGATGCAGAACCGTGGATGCAGACAGAGGGCCAGGTGTGGGACTTGAGCATCTGTGGATTTTGGTATCTGTGGTGGGTCCTGGAACCAATCCCCATGGATACCGAGGGCAACTGTCAAAGCTTTGTGGTTTCTGTGAATGTCTCTGATGAGCAACCCGTCCCAAGCTTCCTCCTGTGTGTAGATGGGCTCAGGCAGCGAAGCAGTGCTGAGCTGTCACTGTTTTGTTTTGTTTACCCTCCTCTAAACCCTCTGTGAATCAGAAAGGGAAATTACAAAGTCTAAACCTTCCAAGACGCTGAATATCCTTCTTTTTTTTTAAGGGTACAAGTGTGTAATGGATGGCAGTGAGAAAGGAAATACGATGTGTTATAAACATGGAATCAAAGGACAAATTCTCAAAATACAGATCTAAAATTAACTGTAATAACTGACATTTTTATAACGTTGAAAGACAATAAAGTCAGTATCAAGTCTTCTGCCTTTGTAAGGACTTATTTAATATTAAGCGTATTCCTGAAGGCACAATACTATGAAGAATATATAAAACCTTTTTTTTTTTTTTTTTTTTTTTGCGGTACACGGGCCTCTCACCGCTGTGGCCTCTCCCGTTGCGGAGCACAGGCTCCGGAAGCGCAGGCTCAGCGGCCATGGCTCACGGGCCCAGCCGCTCCGCGGCACGTGGGATCTTCCCGGACCGGGGCACGAACCCGCGTCCCCTGCATCGGCAGGTGGACTCTCAACCACTGCGCCACCAGGGAAGCCCTATAAAACCTTTTATACTGAACTTAAACACTGCCAGTATCACCTCTTTGATCTTGGCCACTTTTAAGAGGTAAGAAATGTAATTATTTTACTCTCTCTTGGTCTTTGGAACCTGGATTCCAATATCAGCACTGACATGTACTAAAGAAAAGTGTGTGGGTTTTGACCATTTGGCATCCTAATTTTCTTATCATAAAAATTGGGGAGAACACTGTTCCTCTTAAAAGGCAGTGCAAGAGTTCTTGCTAAACATAATAGCATATATCCGAGTTGTTTATCATAGCACCTGGAACATAGCAGCTGATCAATAAATGCTAATCTCTACCCCCTTCCCTGATAAAGCATCCGGGGAACATAGAGAGGAGGACAGCTTTTCCACCGTTATTCATCAAAGTAAAAAGAAATGTGGGCCTGGAGACGGAGCATATGTTTCAGCCTGCCTTGGTCTTGAACGTTATTCAATTTTGCTTCGGTTTTAACAAATATAATAAACATGTGTCCATTTGTTTTGCAGGGAGTCATGCAATACCAAGAATTACATCTGCTTTGGGAAATAAAATTAATGCAACAGTCACCTGTATTGAGCTGTTTCATTATTTTGATTTCTATACACTTACTTTACTTTTTGTTCTCCTTTCTGGTTTTTAAAACCCACTGGCATTTTTTGCTAGGTGATGTTTACTAGAAAAAAAAAGGCAAGATTGACACTCAGTATTTCCAAGGGAAATTTCCTCACATTTCAGTGAATTGTATACTCAAAGCCCAGGTCCACCCAGAACTGGGGGGTTCCATGCACAGGGACCCTCGCTCGAGGCATTTGAAACTCGGCATTTTCTCAGTCTCAATGTCTGTTGAATCGAATTGAATTCAACTGAATGTAGCACGGAGAGTATTTTATATTACGCTAGAAATAATCTTCACAGAAGCTGGCAAATAGAACTATCTTATCATAGTAAACCGTGTTTTCTACTGACATAAACATTTGAAATACGCATTTTGAAAAGTTATCGCTGATAGAAAATGGCCAGCTTAGAATTGTCATAATCTGCCACTAACGGGCATAAAACCACAACCGGTCAAATTACAATTGATAAATAATAGTAACGCATGATTGACCACCATTACGAGGATCAACTCTCGACAATTCAGAAAAAAAATACGCTAATGTTCCAAAGCAACGCTGTCCAGAATACCAGCATTTCCCTGGAAATTCTAACCTTGAGTTGTGTGACTTCTGAGCTCATAGACAGTGTACGCAATGTTTTAGGGGAAGAGAGAGTACACTTACGCTTAAAAGGCATTTCATAAGTTTGGATTTTAGTGTTTTTATATCTATCGAGTCACCCCTTTGGGGACTATTTGAAAATACGTGAAAGCGGAAAATGTGAGCCTAATGGTATTGCAGAGATAGAAGTAAATTGCTCTTTTAAGGGTGGGGAGGATTGAAGAGGTATATTAACCCTTTCAAGACCCGTGGGCAGGTTTCCTCGATTGATGTTCAAAAGCTTGGTGCCCCCAAACTTTTTAAATAGATCTCCCAATGTGATCAATGACTCTGTTAAATCCAGTGCCTTGAGAACTGGTTCTGTTTCCAGGTCTGCAAAAAAAAACGCCTTTTTCTGTGTTTTTTTTTTTCTTAAAGAATATAAATATATACACTACAAACTTTAAATGCTTAAAATATTTTTTAATTTTATACTGTTTCTATTTTTCATATTGTTTTTTTAATACTTCAATGATGTGCTAATCTTCAAAAATTTTTTTTAATGAAGGTATTGTTTAGGTCATATAACTTAATGTTTTCCTGATCTCACAATTTTAGGATATCTGCAACTCTGTGCATATTATCAAGGGCGAATCTTGAACATAACCCCTGGGAAATATTGCTTTGTACTGCTATGTAGTCAAGCCAATAGCCAATTTTCTGACCCATAAATCTGTAACCTGACCACATGTAAATATCCTGAGTAATTTGCACTAAATATTGGATCTATGACCACATTTGTACACTTTATCTTCCTTCTGTTTTATCCTCACTCTACCTTAGAGGATTGATTATGGCACCCCAACGAGCAGTGGACAGTCCGTGTTTTATTCCACACAGTTGGCTGTGGACACAGACAGCTCAGAGGAGCCCCTGACATCCTCCCTTTTCTGTCTGTCTCGTAAACTCAACCTTTGCTAGATTTTGAGCCCAGGCAGTCAGGGACTTTCCCTGATTCCTTTATTTTTAGATGCTTTATCACTCAACCACTGAGCATACTACTATTTACAAAATAAAAGTGCTTTGGACTTCCCTGGTGGCGCAGTGGTTGAGAATCTGCCTGCTAGTGCAGGGGACACGGGTTCGAGCCCTGGTCTGGGAAGATCCCACGTGCCACGGAGCGACTAGGCCCGTGAGCCACAACTACTGAGCCTGCGCGTCTGGAGCCTGTGCTCCGCGACAAGAGAGGCCGCGATAGTGAGAGGCCCGCGCACCGCGATGAAGAGTGGTCCCCACTTGCCACAACTAGCGAAAGCCCTCGCACAGAAGACCCAACACAGCAAAAAGAAAGTAATTAATTAATAAACTCCTACCCCCAACATCTAAAAAAAATAATAATAATTCAAAATAAAAGTGCTTTAAGGGAAGCAAATGCACATCATTATCGAAGGCTCTAAAAAAGAACTAACCCATTTTTACAAATATTTACTGAGGCATTTTCTCTATGCTTGGATACAGCTGGGAACAAAAGAGAAACTCCTGGCCCTCAAGGATTTTACATTCCAGAGGGAGGAAGACAGATAACTAGAAATGTGAGTGAGTCAATCGACTTACTTATCACACATGAGAAGGTGAGAGTATGAGAGAAATAGCCAAAAGGGGCTCTGACACAACCGGACTTCAAAGGGCTCCCAGTTTGCTTTTTGTTCCATAGCCTAGATTTATTTCTTTGTAACATAATTTTGGCCAAGTTCTCCTCTGACAGGTACAGAGCATGGATAAGGTTGACTTTTAGGTCACATTGTCCGAATCACACTGAAAATACATATTAGTCTTAAACAGATTTGTTGGTCCTGAGTAACCTTGATATGCTCTCTGATTGACGATATTTTCCATCATCATCCAATATTCCGACATTACAGAAGCTGGCGCACATTCCTGTTTCTTACACAGCACCTTGATAGTGGTTCCTGGAAGGAATTCGCGATCCGTTTTCAGTATCTTCACCACACACGGCTGTAGACCGTCCTCTTCTGATCGCTGCCGTAGCCTCTCATCACCACGGCTGCTGCCTGCCATTCTGCTTATTGTAGTCTATGCTCACTCAGAACGCGTCTCATTCTGGCCCCAGCTGGCAGAATTTGTGCCACGGGGCACTCTGCTGTTAGGCTAGACCTGTGCCCTGCCTTTTTGTTAAAAGTGTCTTTCAACATGAAATTAAAACTCGAAAAAACCATTACTTCAATTATCTCCACCTTCAGTCAATAGTAATTAAAAAGATTACCCTAACTTCTCTCCTTCTTCAATTCAAGACACCTCGTTATTCTCTAGATAACAGAGGAAAAGCTGAAACTGGCCTCACTCAAACCATCCTACTTCCCCTAGTGTTTACTATATTCCTACAACACAGGAACATGAATACACCTTTAGCCTGTTTATATTTTGTAAGACAGTGCATTCCATAAATTTTCTAGACACCACATAAAAATATTCGCATTCTCATGTCTGGCCTCCAAGGGAGACTTAAGCTATTTCTCCATATATGCAGCATGTACTACCTCCTCTCACTGAGAGCCCCCTGATACTTTCCTACTCAGATGCATGGATTCAACAGCATCCGTGTCTCAGGCATGTCGTGGGTCTAAGATCAGAGATCCTACCCTCAGCTCAATGGGCAGATGTTGGCATCCAGCAAGAGGTAACACGACAATTACAAGACAGGGCGATAAGCACTATCCTAGAGGCTCGTGGAGGTGCACCTGACCAAGACTGAGGGAGAAGTCGGATTGGAGATATTCACGAAGAGATGGGCCAATAGCAGTGAATGTGGTGAAGACGACAGAGGTGGCGGAGTGAAGCCAGTGTCCCAGCGTCTGAATTGGTGGGAGACGGTGTCACTGTGAAGCTAGTGCAGCTGAATCATGAGGGCTGCAACATACACTTTTTCAAGGCTCTGTCCTACATATTTAATTTATGCTTTTGTATTCTTTTCCTTAAAGATCCACCCCCCCGATCAACTTGCTTAAGTTTCATGCGCTATAAATCCTGAATCCACCCCTGCACTTGAGAAATGACATTCTCTACTGTAAGAACTGCAGAGGGAAAGCAAGTCTGCTGCTCATGGAGAGAAAGTACGTGTATCCTGGACTACTGGGTTGGAACTGCCTGTGGGCTTTAAAGATGGGAAGATCCAGTCGAAAAGCCAGTTGCATTTTAAGATATAGTCCTCAAGAGAGGAATAACCAAAGGGATAGATATGTGTGTCATTGGTATATACATGATGGTTGAAGGCATTAGAAGGTAAAGTCTTCCTGTGGTTTATTCCTATAGCCTTTACATTTCCCAGCAACCTCGAACAGAAAAGTTATACAGATGTAGGTAAAGATATAGAGATACCTATAAATTCATTTGGAAGAGGGGTGTTCTGCTGCTGGACCGTACTCTCTGCCACCATTCTCACCTTGAAGATACGAAATGATGGCCTAAACTGAAATGACTTACTATACGTCACATTGTCAGAGAAATTCTCAAACTAGAAGCCAGGTTTCCTGACTCTAATTTTGTGTTTTATAATCATAAAGTATTGCCCATAAGGTCAGAATATCACTTAAAAACTAAAACAAACAAATGAAACTCTACCAAAAGGGTCTATTTGTTTCTTTGGATCATTTATAAAGCTATTAAGTTAACATTAATTCTAACCCTGATCTCTAGGGATCCAAGAAAATCAGTTTCCAGTCCCTTGATGAATGGATATTTAATGACATTTGGTATAAAACCTTATCAAAGGATTTTTGAAAGTCTAAATACATTTTGTCTGCAGCTCTCCTTATGTACAATAATCTTTACCCACTCAACTAACACTAATGGACTTTTTATTGTGCTGTATGTTGTCGGAAAGGATCAGCCCAGGGAGGAGGAAAGAGGAGATAAGGGCATAATAAATACGAGCAAACTGCAGAGAAACTAGGAAAGAAAGCGAAAAATGCAGAGAAACTAGGAAAGAAAGAGAAAAATGGATATTGAGGGAAACGTTCAAATTAGGGCAGGTGTGGGAAAGCAAAAAGAGTGATCTCTGAAAGACGTAAAGTAGTAAGTAAAAAGATAAAATGTATTTTACAAACGACCCATATGATTCGTGGATCGCTTATTACGTGTCACACTGGGGAGGTACTAAAGCTTCTTGTACATTTTCTGCTTTAAGTGTCGCTCAACAGAGGAGGGGTTTTGAGGGTCAGAGGCCTGAGTCACCCCTGCCAAGGTCAGCCATCTGGTAAGTGCTGAGTTGAGCTTTGAACCCATGTGTGTCTCCAAAGTCCCAACTCTTGACCGGTAGCAGATTTAAGATCCCTTCCAAAATTATGCTTGCCTAATAATGCCTTTGTGAGGAAATAATGGTATTATCACATTACAGAACTTTCCGTCGGTCAGATATATGTATTTATCGATCTATCTGCCTATCTAGGTATCTTCCATCTATCTATCTGTCTGTGCGTCCAATCATCTATCTACCTACCTACGTAACTACCTGTCATCATCATGACCATCCATCTCTGTCAGGTTTATTTTCTGTCTCTCTCTTTCATAACAAAATGGACTAGGAGGGTAAGAGCCCTGTGAGTTTGGGCCAGTATATTCCTAGCTCCGAAACGGTGCCTGGCACACAGTAGGTATTCAAGACACACGCACTGAATGAAGGGATGCCTGGAAGCATCTCTCCGCGGTGGAACACAGAAACTCTGGATCAAACACTGAGGAAAAGGAGCCTCTGTCCGATGCCCCCACCATGGCTTCTCCCTCTAACTCTGCACACGTACCCAGCAGGGAGACACCTTCCATCTCAATGAAGAGAAAGTGTACAGGAACGACCCAGCCCCAGCTTTTGCAATGGCTACCAACACAGCCCACTGCCCCCCACTGGCGACATCTTGCTCGGGAGAAATTCCTCTGTCCTTATTTCAGTGCTTGATTTAAATGGCAACACCCTGTTCCCCTTCCTCTGCTTCCCACCTTACCCTCCTCGTCTCCGCAGGAGTCTCTCAAGTTCTCGTGTACTACTCCATCTTCCCTCTGTTCTGGGGAGCATCGCATGAATTTCGGCGTCCTGCAGGGGAGCAGAATTAGAAAAAGTGAGGCAGCTTCCCTCCACGCCCCGCACCCAGTGTGTGGGAACTAAGAGAACCCAGAGCTTCTAGAGAATCTGAGAGCTTTACATCAACATCTGTTCCGTCTGGCTTTGATCCTCTTTGCTGGCTCACTAAATTCCTCATGAGACTATTTCAAAATTACGTTGAAAATTATAATTTTCTTATTCCATCGTGCCGTGCCTCCCGATAACATATTTAAGTATTCAGAATGGGTAATTTAAGGAAATAGGAGAGGATGCAAATAATGGTCGAATAGGTTAATGAACTTGCCTAGGGGCTGACCTGCACTGAAGAATCAAGGGGTCAAGCTTAAGTACCAAGGCATGAGTGTCATGGTGTAAGTAACACGATATGAAGTGTGAGAACGCCATGTACTTATATATAATATCAATACTCTTCTTTACTTTCTATTAATTACTTTTTCATGCCAAGTTTTCATTTTCTTTGACTGTTTTTATTTTTTAGAATCCAAAGTAGTATGTCTGGAGAGAGAAAGAGAGACATCCATAGATAGAAGTATCTAAAGGGAGCTATATGTCCATCTAGATGTAAATTGCTGTGTGCACCGGAGAAGAATCTTTGCACACGTAAGGCACATTGTGGGCAGCCTGGAAGTACAGGTATCCAAACGTGTAGGACTCAAGATTGATACCCTGTGATTTATTCCATTGCGGCTGACGCTCCAGAAGACGTGATTTAGTAGTCACTGGTTATTTCAATTTACTCTTTTTGCGTTTTTAATTAGTAAATGAATCCCTCATGGTCAAATGATTAATTGCACAGTAATTCACTGCAGTACTTTCTTTTCCTATTTGTGCAAAGCGCAGTGCATAGAGAAAGCGTCTGGAATATGGGCTGACGTTATAAATTATAGCAATTCATTCACACCACTCTCCTTCAGGTGGTGTCAGCACTTTCATTATAAACTCCCCTTTTCAAGGTGCTTAAAAACTAAGCTGGGAAAATTCATTTTCAGATGGCAGCTGGTATAGGGAATGTCCACCAGGGAGCAATGTTTTTAACTTTAAGAACTTCCTTGGCCGTCGTTACACAGCAGATGAAGTTAGCTATGCCCTTTTCTCATGTAATTCTCTGAAACAAAAGAAAAATGAAATAAAACTACTTCTCTTAGTGGCAGTGGCTCTAAGGTAAACTCTAAAATGATGTGAATTTTAGACACAGTCCGTTTTCGTTAGAACAGTTTCAGATTTAAAGAAAAATTCGGAAGATAGAAGAGTTCCATATATTCCTGTATACAGTTCCCCTTTTATTGACGTCTTAACATTCGTACGGCATATTTGTGATAATTAATGAGCCAAGACTGATACATTGTTATTAACTGAAATCCTTACTTTTCTGGGATTTCCTTGGTTTGTACGTAAAGTCCTTTTTCTGTCCCAGGATCCCATCCTGGTTACTTGCATTACATTTAGTCATTCTGGCTTCTCGGGTTGCTCTTGGCTGTGGCTTTCCTGGTTTTTGATGACAAACTCTTGATGAGTTTGTAGAGTCCTGGTCAAATATAGAGTAGGCTGGTGCTTTGTTGGAATCTGATGTTTCTTCTTTTTTAAAAAAAATATAGTTGATGTATAAGTTACAGGTGTACAATACAGTGATTCACAATTTTTAAAGGTTATATCCATTTATATCTATTATAACATATTGGCTATATTCCGTGTTGTAGAATATTTCTTTGTAGCTTATGTTATACTTAATAGTTTGTACCTCTGAATCCCCTAGCCCTGTATCGCCCCTCCTCCGTCCATGTTTCTTCTTATGATAAGCTTTGTGGGTTTGGGGAAGGAGGACCACAGCGGAAGTCACCATCTTCTTCACCTCATATCAAGATACATCTCGTCGCCTTATCACCTTTGATGCTGACCTGGCCCGTGGGCGGAGGTGGTGCTTGTGGGGTTTACCCACCTCACAGCCACCGTTTCTTTCCTTCTTCATGTGCTGTACTATTTACAAGGAAGTCGTGCACAGCCCACACCTAAGGAGCGGGATTGACTTTCTGCCTCCTTGGACAGAGTATCCACAGAGCTTATCTGTAACTCTTCTGCCTGGGATATGAGCCTCTTCTTCTCCATTTACTAAAGTATTCGATCATTTATTATATCAGTATAGACTCATAAATAGTTATATTGTATTTTGGGTTACATCCAATATTATGTTTTTTATTTTGTTACTCAAATTGTCCCAGCTCTAGCTGTTGCTTTTTTGTTTTTAATTGTCACTGTGGGCAATTATAGTGAGAACGCACCCTCTCATCACGTCTAAAATAGGAAGCCCTCCTCACAAGTCAACATTGCATCGAAATCCAGATGCCGCCAAAGCAACAGCGACAAAGCTCAAGGCCCCCAGCATGGCACGTGTGATCGAAGTGCAGCATCAGAGTGTCACCAAGCCCCTCCGCCACTTTGTCTAAGCGCCCGTGTTCTTTTTTTTTTTTTTTTTTTTTTTTTTTGCTGTGGCCTCTCCCGTTGCGGAGCACAGGCTCCGGACGCGCAGGCCTAGCGGCCACGGCTCACGGGCTTAGTTGCTCCGCGGCATGTGGGATCTTCCCGGACCGGGGCACGAACCCGTGTCTCCTGCATCGGCAGGCGGATTCTCAACCACTAGCGCCCGTGTTCTTTATGGAGCCAAACTTTCCTTTCAGCCAGACTGCAAACCAATAGTCCGACAAGCTTTCTCTGGAAATTCTGCACTCAAGTGGAAGATAATAATAAGAGCGAAGGCAGCCAGCTAAGTAGTGGCTGCTGCATGTCTGGCTCACTCTCAAGCGTGCAGCCTCTGAGGGGCTAACTGCGTGTTTTCCAGTCTTGCCCCTGCTACCCTGCTGTGACCTGGGCAATTTATTTCAGGATGTAACACCTCCTTGTTCATAAATGGTGATATTAACGAGGGTCTAGCTCGGGGTACGGCGTGTGATGCAAGCACTGAGGTCCTCCGGGGAACAGGAACCGGTGCCAGCTCCTCTCTGTGCCTGCGGGGCCCCCCGAACAGCAGGAGGGCAGGATGCCCTGCTCAGGCCTGGGACGCTCGTGAGACCACAGGGGGTCCGCCAGCCAGGTCGGACACAGGAGAGGCCTGTGGACGTAAGAGGCTAAGCGTCCCGGGATACCTGCGTGGGCACCTTAGCAGCGGGTGCAGAGATCGGGGCACAGCAAAGGTAGGCAGACCCCAGGCCGTCACCGGACAGCGGAAGGGGTTAGCTTCCTGCAGCCGCCCACAGGCTCTGCGGCGTGTCCCAGGCGCCCCCCGAATTCCTCAGCATGTAGAGGCCTGGAAAGTTCCCTGCTTTACCATCACTGCAGCTGCCTTCCTTCGGCACCCAGGTCCCGGTTTCCTGCCCTCCCACCCGCCAGGGGCCAATCCCCCCACTCAGGCTGAAGTTCTGGCCCCTCCAGGACCCCCAGTGCCCACCTGGCGGAGTCTCTGCCATGACTTTCTTGGGCATCTTTCCTGCAAGAAATTCTAGTTTCCTTTAAAAAAACTTAAATAGTCATTAAAAATAATTTTAAGTTTGAAACATAGTAAGTATATCAAAAATCTGTTAGTCAAAACTTCTAGAGTCATCTTTGTTAACGTCCTATTTTCTAACATATATATATTAAGTTATATGAAATTGATATTATATATATGTGGTATGTTTTATATAGAGAAAGTTCCATATATAATATAAAGTCCTTTATATATAAAGATTATATAGATAGACTTTATATATACATGTAAATATATATATAAGGAACTTCATATAGAGAGAATATATATTTCTTTATATATAAGTAGTTAATTATAATTATATATATAAATAATATAATTTTAATATTTTCTCATAATTTTACAAGTTTCCCACTGTAATTATGCAGCCCCTTTAAAATCCAAATATGCGTACTTTTGTGGCCTCTTCTCACTTTTCGTAAACGAACCTGCCCATTTTACTGCTTATTTGAAAGAACACATTTTTGTCTGAGTCCCTCAGTTTTATTCTTGTCCCCGTTGAATTATTTTCTGGTTTTAGGCTAATTATTTCTTTTATCCTTTCGTGTTTACTCTGTTCTTATTTCAGCATCTTGGCTTGGTTACTAACCTAATTAATTTTCTTTCTCTTATTCTACTTTTATATTTAAGTTGCTAGTTTTCTCACAGTATTGCTTACCTGGATCCCAGCAACGTTGATGTGTCAGGGGATTCTAGTTTTTATGAATTTCCCAAAGCCCTTGTGTCTACTTTGGATGTGAGTTACTTGCTCAGACGGGACTGGTCTCCCGGGGTGTCTGTACGGACCCTTGCGGCCTCATACAGCCCGCTTCCCTAACGTCTATTCTGGGACGTTATTCGTGCACTTAGGACAGAGCATTGATACACGTTTTTCCTTCCCCATCAAATTTTCTGGGTCATTGTGCCTTATTTATGTCTCCTATAAACAGCGAAGAGCTGAGCTTCGAAAAAATCCAATCCGAGCCTTGGCCTTATCAGTTGCTGCCTGAGTCCATTTACATTTGCGGGGACTAAAATAGTTGAGCATATTATACACATGACTATATATAAAATAGATAATCCACAGGGACCTGCCGTATAGCATAGGGAGCTCGGCTCAATACTGTGTAATAACCTACATGGGAAAATAATCTGAAAAAGAATGGAGACATGTATGTGTATAACTGAATCACTTTGCTGTACAACTGGAACTAACACGACATTGTAAATCAATGGTACTCCAATCTAAAATAAAAATTAAATTAAAAAATACTACAATAAAATCGTTGAGCTTCTTTCAATTTTCTAATTTGATCTTTTGATTTACTCTTCCGTTCCTTGGCTTCTTTGCATTTTTTCCTGTTTTCTTTTGGATGATTAAGTTTTCACTGTTGTTTTTTGGTTTCTACTTTTAGAAACTAATCACTTTTGTCCTCTTTGGAAGTAACAACTGGCATTTTTCATGTATTCATGATTAGCAAAAATCTAAAATTGATTAATATTGCTACATTTCTTCTCAGTAGCTATACTGATTTCAAAGAAACTTCTTTCTCATTGTATGTTTTTTTTTCTAGTATCTTAATTCTATCTTGTTTGAATACTCAGACATTTAATAATCGCTCTTGTTAGTATTGTGTGCAGTTAACACCGCCTTAGCTCTATTTACACACTCACTGTTCCTCTTTACTTACTACTTCTCTGTGAATCGAGCCATCCTTTCCAAGTTCAATTCCCTTTCTGCTGAAGTACATTCCTAATCATCCCATCATCAAAGTCCATGAGAAATAAATTCTCTCAGGCTTTTTGTGATACGTTCGTTTTGTCCTTTCACCCTTTAAAAATGTATATAAAATTTTCATTGATAGTTGAATTTCCCTTCCTACCTTTTGCCCTTATAGTCCCTATGGAAGAATATCTGTCTAATTACTGTTCCTTTGTAGCCCTCTTCTACCTTTGACTTCTCTCTGGTTTTACGTTTGGTCTCGGATAGCTGTAATTTTACTCTGATGACTCTTGGTGTGGATTCGCTTGCTTGGTCGTTCTGTAGATTTACTATAATTCTTGAATCTAAGGTTTGTGTCCTTTATAGATCTAAATGTCCCTCTTTCCCATTCTCTCGCTTCTGCTTTGGCTCTAAGTTGGGCTTTTTCCTCTCTTATTCACATCTGTTAACTGAGAGTGTTTTCTGTCTCTTCTCCTCTATGTGCTGTCTACAGTGTAATTTCCTCACGCCCCACTGACGTCTCAATTCCCTTTTTAGATTTGCCTAGTTTGATATTTAATCTTGCCATTGAGTTATTCAGTTTTTTTTTTTTTTTTTTTTTTTTTTTGTGGTATGTGGGCCTCACTGTTGTGGCCTCTCCCGTTGCGGAGAACAGGCTCCGGACGCGGAGGCTCAGCGGCCATGGCTCACGGGCCCAGCCGCTCCGCGGCACGTGGGATCTTCCCAGACCGGGGCACGAACCCGCGTCCCCTGCATCGGCAGGCGGATTCTCAACCACTGCGCCACCAGGGAAGCCCCGAGTTATTCAGTTTTAATTCACTTATTTATTCTTAGAAGTTGTACTTCTTTTCTATCTCTTCTTCTTTTCCCTAAAAACACTGATTTATTCACTAGTAATTTTCTGATGTCATATCAGAACACACTTATTTTACATGTTTTTGAGATGTCACTGATACACAATACACTGTACATTTTAAAGATGTACAGCTTGGTGAGTGTTTACATGTCTCTACGCATGAAAGCACCACTACAGCCAAGACAGTGATATGGATCACTTCCAGAAGTTTCCTCCTAACGCCCCCCTCACCTCTCCTCCGAGACTTTGGGCAACCACAGATCTGCTTCCTGGCACTCCAGGTCCGTTTGCATTTTCTATAATTTTATGGAATAGAATCATGTCGTTCTGTAGTAGGTAGAATAATGGCCCTCCAAGAAATCCACATCCTACTCCCCAGAATCGAATCTGCAAACATGCCACCTTGCAGGGCAGGAGGGGCTTTGCAGGTCTGAGGAATAAGGTTCTTGAGATGGGAACTAGTCCTGGGGAGGGGTGTCATCCCAAGGACCCATATAAGGAGGAGGGAGGGTCAGAGTCACAGAGATGTGAAGACAGCGGCAGAGGTTGGAGTGATGCGGACCATGAGCCAAGGGCCGCGGCAGCCTCTAGAGGCTGGAAGAGGTGAGAAACCAGGTTCTCTGCTGCTTCCTCCAGCACGGAATGCTGCCAACGGCGTGCTCGTAGCCCAGCGAGACCGACTGCCAGCTCTGACCTTCCGATCTGACCTTCAGTCCTGTGGGAGCTGTTTTATACCAATGAACCTATCTCCAGCACAGGAATAGAGACCCAGACGTAGAGGACGGACTTGCGGACACAGCGGGGGAAGTGGGTGGTGGGACGAATTGGAAGACGAGGATGGACTGCATGCACTACCTGAATAAGACAGAGAGCTAGCGGGAGGATATTCTATAAAGCACAGGAAGCTCAGCTCGGTGCTCTGCGACCACCTGGATGGGTGGGAGGGACTTCCAAGAGGGAGGGGATATAGGTGCACATAGAGCTGACTTACTTCACTGTACAGCAGAAATTAGCACGACATTGTAAAACGATTATACTTCAATTACAAATAATCAGTATATCGGAAGTTATTTGGTAAGAGCAGTAATAAGAAGCTAATACAAGTGTGGCTTTCTTTTGCTCTGTCTGGCTCCTTTACTCAGCGTAATTATTTTGAGATACGCTCATGTGCAGGTACCAACAACTTCTTTCTTTGTACTGTTAAATAGTAGTTGGTTGTCGTATAGATTTGCTGCCGTTTGATGAACAATTCGGTTGTTTTCAATTTAGGGCTGTTAAAAATAAAGCTGCTATGAACATGCATGTGTAAGTATTTGTAACTGCGTGTGCTTTCTTTGTGGGGGCATAAATGCCCAGGAATAAAACAGCTGAATCAGAGCATACATATATGCCTACATTTTCCAGAAGCTGCCAGACTGTTTTCCAAAGTGGCTGCACCAATTTACCTTCCCATCATCGGTGTATGAGAGTTTCAGTTTCTCCACATCTCACTAACACTTGTTATATTAAATCTTTCCGTTTTAGCCATTCTAATAGGTATGTAGTGATATTTTCTTGTTGTTTTAATTTATACTGACTTAATGGTAAGCGACATCAAGCATCTTTTCATGTGCTTATTTGTCCTCTGTTCCTCGATGAAGTGTCTGTTCAAATCTTTTGCCCATTTTCTTTTAACTTAGGTTGTTTTCCTATCATTAGGTTTCCAGAATTCTTTATTTTTTGAAATATAATTTTTTATCAGACATATGCTTTGCAGATGTTTTCTCCCAGCCTGTTGCTTTGCTCTTTTTCATCCTCTTAGCACTAGCCTTCAAAGCGAAGTTCTTAATTTTGAGGTAGTCTAATATTATTTTTTTCTGCTATGGACCATTCTTTTGGTGGGACATTTATAAATTGCTGGCCTAAGCCAATATGCAGAGTTCTTTCCTAGGTTTTCTTCTAGAAGTTTTAGAGCATCGTTTTAAACGTAGGTCTATAATTCATGAACAGTTACTCTTTTAACATGGTGCAAGTATTACCTTCTATCGTTTATTTGTCTCTCTTGACAGCAGTATGTAACTGTCTCGGTTAAGGTGACTTTATAATGACTTGAAGTGAGTTAATGTTGGCATTTCAACTTTGTTCTTCTTCATAAAAGTTGCTTTGGTTTGTTCTATGTCCAATGCATTTCCATATGGATTTTAGAATTACCTTAGTTTCTACAGAAAGTCTGAAGGGATTTTAACTGGGAATGTGTTGAACCTATAAATCAATTTGAGGAGAATCAACATCTTAACGATATTGAATCTTCTGAAACATGAGCATTGTGTAACTATTTACACAAATCTTTTATCTTTTCTCTCCACGGCTTTTTCAGTGCACAGGTGTTGTGCATCCTCTGTTAAATTCAACCCTAACAGGTGTTCCCTCCAACATCTCTATCGTCACCTCCACCAGCATTACCAGGCACCTCCACCTCCACCATCACCACCTCTACACCCAGCTCCATCACCATTGCCCTCACCTCCACCTCCATCACCATTGGCCATCACCATCACCACCTCCATCACCATTGCCCTCACCTCCACCTCCATCACCATTGCCCTCACCTCCACCTCCATCACCATTGGCCAACACCATCACCACCTCCATCACCATTGGCCATCACCATCACCACCTCCATCACCATTGGCCATCACCATCACCACCTCCATCACCATTGGCCATCACCATCACCACCTCCAACATCTCTACCTCCACCACCCCCACCATCCTAGGTCCCAGCACCATCTCTCATGTGGATGGCTTGATTTTCAGCTCTTTCTTGTTGCTGTATTTTTGTAAGATCAGCATTGCAATTAAAGTAATTTTATTTAGCAGTTTATCTAATATTTCTAGGGGTTTGTACTGAGAATATTTTTATGCTTAGTTCAGAAGATTGTTGGAAGTGTAAGTAGGGAGTTATCTTTTGTATGGTGGCAATTTCACTATTTTGTAAGCCACTATTTTCGTATGACCACTCTGCTTCAGTCCTGCATTGGTGGTTGGCACTTGTAAATGTTGGATGACAAATAATTAATTTTGTAAGAACCCCATGTATAGATCACCTTATTTAACTTCCTTCAACTGTTTCCAATTTGTTGCTTTAGTAATTCCATTTGATTGTCAAAATTATGCCTCTTTTATTGTGCCTGGTTTTATATTTCCAAACTTATCATGAATGTGACGTCTTCTACCATCTATGTCTTTCTTTCTATTTTCCACCTGTAAACTCAACTAAATGAAGATGCTTTCCCATCAAGTTTTTATAAAGATTTAGTGACTCTTTCATATTCTCCCTTTGCTTGGAACAGATCCTAATGTAACACCTGGTATTACACCTGTGAAAGTATTTCTCATAAAAAGATAAGTCAAAATGTTATCACTGTGTGGCCCGTGGCACCAAACCCATTGCACCTCAGGTCCAAAGGCTAATCATCCAGGTGGTTACGTGTTTCCTGAAGTAAGTCCTTAGTAAATTGAAAGGAAGAGACAGACTGCGTACGTGCAAGAAAAGAGACAACCAGGCATCTAAACTAACATACATATGGTCTACTAAAATATATATATATATAAAATATGGACGGCTGGGACAAAGAAAGACAGAGTTAGAGAGACAGGGAGCCGTAGACAGAGACTGAGAACTCCCATTTAACATGAATTAGTCATGTGCATTTGAAGAGATCAACATTTAAATGCATTTTGTGATGAGTATTTTGAAAGACAAAGAATCCTTGTCTAAAGTGATTAACCAGTTCTTAATTAATATATATTTTTAACTTTTATATTTTATATTACATATTAGGATCCCTTAAAGTAGGAACAATGTTACATTTTTATCCCTGTGTTTTCTTGCATTGGATGATATTCATTTACATATTTTACCAAAGCTGATCTAAGTATTGTTTGTATTTCACTGCTTAATGTAAAGTTGTGAATATAACATGTGGACGTTTTCCCTAGACATTCCAAATACTGTGTGTGTGTGTGTGTGTGTGTGTGTGTGTATAAAATCTGCTTTCAGGGGATTATGATTTTTCTATTTTGCTCAAATACCTGACCTTATCCTTTTAATTTTTAAAAAATTACTCTTAATGTGGACCAGGAGTCAACATCAAGCTATTTGATCAGCCAAATGATTAGTCAAAGAAACAGAAATTAAAATAAACAGCACACGATCATTAAAGTGTGGAAATAAATAGGAGGTTCGCCAGTGAAGCCCGGGTCAGCGGTGACCAGAAATCAATCCTGTCGATGATGGTGAGCGAGCGAGGCAGAGGCCCAGGCGGAGGCCAGGCCCGAGCAGGTGAGCGTCCCCAGACGGGGCTGCTGGCCACACCTCCCCAGCGGCTGCCGGCTGCAAGGCAGCCGGCCATCATCCCCTGAGCCTCCCTCCTGAGCCTGGCGGCCTCTCTGCCCCCTTCATCCTCTGCCACAAAGCTACACAGCCTCCTCCCAAGGCCCAGTCTAACCTCTTCATAACATCATTCCCTAAAGCATGTGCCACAGATTTCAGACAATAATCATCAAAACGGGTATAGAGATGGCAGAATCCACTTATCTGAAACAACTCAGCCATACCAATGACTCGATTGTACAGTCTCCATCCCAAAAAGTACGTCTGTTAAGAGGGGCAGAGTTAGAAAAAGCTGCAGTGTGGACGTGCAGCGTTGCGGTTGTGATAGCGCGTAAGTTTGTGGAGTGTTTTGCTTCTGTCTTCACGCTTTCCATATGCATATGTGAGAGCAAAGCAAGAATCAGATGTTCTGGGTGGTGCCCCTGTGGTCCGCCTGCACTGGTTGAAAGGTCTCCCCGCTCCTTCTCATTTTTCTCCTCCTTACACACACATTTCTCCTGGAGACCTAGCTGCCTATTTGCACACGGATGCCGCCCTCAGAACAGGCTGTCACCTATCTGTTCATCAAAATCCAGGAGCTTTCAAGAAAAGAGCCACCCCAAGAAGAATAAAGAAAATGACTGCCCGACTACTGACCAGATTTTCCTACACGTGATCAATACACAACAGGCAGAGCTGTGCTGTCTTAATTGTCTCTTTTTGAAAGACGTGTGTGGTGCCGCGTGCCAGGTAGCATGTCCCTCTGGAAAACCGGCAGGAGTGCTGGTTCGTGGGAGGTTCGCCTATTACCGTGCCCCACAGCCAGCTGGAGGCTAACCAGGCTGATACCCCTAAACCACCACGGCACAGACCCAATGATTTTTACATCAAGCAGCCTGATGTACTGCTGCCGTCTACCAATCCCTTTCCAATATCGATTCATTCCTAAATGAGCCTTCCCTGCTTTGTACCATGAGCAATAATTAAAAAAGCAGCACATTGATTTTAACTAATATTATGAAGGCTCTGGATGTGCACACATGCTTACAAAATAGTGGGCTTGACCATCTTTCATTGCTCAGCAAAGGATCCTGATTAAAGTTGAGACACAGGCAAAGAGAAATGTGTCTGCGGTGAACGTGTCAAAACTTATACCTGCTCCGTTCTATTATCAATCTCGTTTCAGTACCAATGGAGATTTTCTTCCCTATGTTTTCAACAAAATAAATAAGAACATTCTTAAGCCCGGGTTAGAGGGTAACAAATCAAGGGAAAATGTGTTTCTAAAAAGCTGTGATGAATGCATTTCACTTTAAAATAGGAAGTCATTTCCATTTTGTGTAACTCATTTGAAAGCAAAGAATTTATTAATGGATGTGCCATGTATGTTCCGGCACCAAACACGAATCCTTTTCCAGTTTAAAGTGGCTTCGAATTGTCCTATGTGTAGTCAAAACTAACTTCATGCTAAACTACCAATGAAAACAAAGAAAGTGACGTAATTTTGCATCAGCTTCAAATACCAGAAGCCAATCTGTTTGCAGGATGTGGGCAGAATTTCCATGAACTGCAAAGCCCGAAAAAACTGCATTTAAAAAATATGCCAGGGCTTCCCTGGTGGCGCAGTGGTTGAGAGTCCGCCTGCTGATGCAGGGGACACAGGTTCGTGCCCCGGTCCGGGAAGATCCCACGTGCCGCGGGGCGGCTGGGCCCGTGAGCCGTGGCCACTGGGCCTGCGCGTCCGGAGCCTGTGCTCCGCAACGGGAGAGGCCACAACAGTGAGAGGCCCGCGTACCGCAAAAAAAAAAAAGAAAAAAAAGTTCAGGGTACAATGTTGCTGTGACAATTGGGCATCTAGATCCAAAATGTATATGAACCTCTACCTCACACCATGCACAAAAATTAACTCAAAGTGGATCACAGACCTACATGTAAGATCTAGAAGTATCAAACTCTTGGGAAAAAACAACAGGTGAGTAAGTCTTCACGACCTTGGTTTAGGCAATAATTTCTTGGATATGACACTGAGAGCACAAGCCATAAAATTTTAAACGGACAAATTGGACTTGAAACTAAAAAGTTTGTGCTTCAAAGGGTGCCATCAGCACAAAGACCAGGAGAAAATATTTCAAAATCATGTATCTGATAATGGACTTGCGCTCAGAATTCTTTTAAAAACTTGTAACTCAGATAAAAA
Organism: Kogia breviceps; assembly: GCF_026419965.1. Classification (NCBI taxonomy): domain Eukaryota; kingdom Metazoa; phylum Chordata; class Mammalia; order Artiodactyla; family Physeteridae; genus Kogia; species Kogia breviceps. The sequence continues at coordinate 1,786,108 of NC_081324.1, forward strand.
GACAAATAACGCAATTTAAAATGGGCAAAGGAATTGAATAGACATTTCTCTAAAGAATATATAAAAATGGCCAATCAGCACATGAAAAAACTCTCAACATCATTAGTCATTAGGGAAATGCAGATAAAACCATAATGAGATACCATTTGTCCCCCACCAGAATGGCAATAATATAAAAAGAGAAAATGACCAGTGTTGGCCAAAGATGCAGAGGCATTGAGACCTAATCCATTGCTCATGGTAATATAAGAGGATGCACCCACTTGGGAGGACAGTTTGGTCTCTTTTTAAAACATAGAGTAATCCTCTGACCCAGAAATTTGACTTTTAGGTATATAACCAAGAGAAATGAAAATTTATGTCCAACAAAAACTGGTACACAAACGTTCACAGCAGCGTTATTCATCATAAACGAAAATGGAAACCACTCAAATGTCTACTAACTGGTTAGATGGATAAACAAAACGTCCAAAGACATACAAGGGAAATATTTGGCAATAAAAGCAAATGAAGTACAACATGGATAAACTTCAAAAACATCAGGCTTAGATAAGGAAGCCAGGAACAAAGCAACACACTTGGTGTGAGTCTATTTATATGAAATCTCCAAACAGGCAAATACAGAGAGACCCAGGCAGTTTAGGAATTACCCAGGGCCGCGGGCGGGAGCGCCAAGTTACTGTAAATAGGGAGATGAAAATGTTCTAAAATTAGATTGTGGTGATGTCTGTACCACCGTGAAAGTAAAAAATTCATTGAGTGTGCATTAAAATGGGTGGAATTTATGATATATCAAAGAAACTATTTTCAAAAAGAGAGAGAGAGAGAAGCAAAAAACAGAAATATCAAAATATCGCCTCTAGTGGAATGACAGCCTGACAGCTGGAGTTTTAAAAGCAGAAAACTGGAACATCATCAAGCCATTACAAAACATATTTGCTCTACTAGTATAACTAGCTTTGAATATACTATAAAACTATATTTCAAATATTATGCACTTTTCCAGAGTTTTTTTTCACACATACACACCCAAAATATTGAGCGTTTTTACCAATAGACCCTCACTAAAATTACTCCTAAAAGTAAGTATTTCAAAAAATAGAACCATCTTGCAGAAATATCCTTGATGCCAAAAAGAAATAATGATGCACAAAGAAAATAGTAAATATGGATATACTGATTGTAAAACAATTAAAATGTCTACATTATGGGGTTAAGCTAAAACTAAAGTATTGGAAAACAATAGCATGGATATCAAGAAGGGTAACCAGCAGAAATGATTACACACGTCCTTCCTGGATGTTATATCTTATAATAGTTTCCAACGTAGGTGGCAAAATGACACCTGGAAATAGAGAGGAAAGTGCGTCTCACTAAGAGTCTCCTCTTAGGAAAACTGGAGTTGTTGACACCGTCATGCAGTTGTGAGAAACTCCAGCTCATCATTACATGAGGTGATGTGAAATTTGGTGCCAGTGGGAGAAGGATGTCTAGGGTGGGGTTGGGGGGATAAGGAATGGCTCATAACGGGAGGAGAAGACGAACCCCTAGACATTTTCGCGTGATCGTATTTCCCGTGTACAGCGTGTGGTCACGTGTTCTCGTTTGCACTGGTGAGGGTCCAGAAGTCTGTGCATGTTTCTGAGTTTTCCCATCCGGGCTGGCCTGGTTTCCAGCTTTATTAAAGGGTCCTGTTGACCCTGGGAGGTCACCAAAACACGTCAACAGGTAAAAGTGTTTGTGGCCTTCAGTGGTGGCAGCAGAGGACGGGAGCTGGGGTGCTGTTTGCTGATGGATGAAGTTAACCATCACGAAGACCAGGCTTCCCAGGGAGCCTTTGTTCTGATGTGAAAAGCTGACTGTCTGAAATGCCTCCAAACCTAAGTCAAGGTGACTTCTAAAACAGATACTCTCGAAAGAGAAGACCTGCTTTCTTGGCACCTACTTTCTTTGGATTAAAAAAAAAAAAAAAATAGAGGAAAAATCTTTAAAGCAATGGGTTCTTCACAGAAAGACAATAGATACACCAGATAAGTTACAAATACAAGATTTTATATTCCTCTGTTAATTCAACGTGATTTGAACCCGCCATTGTAATCACCTGCCTTAGGCAGTGAGGTCCTCTTTCTGGTGAAACCTTTATTTAAGGTCTCCTTAGGCTGAAAGAACTTTCCATGGTTCCTTGTCTTTGGGAACTTAACTTGTGAGACCAAAGTTCATAGTCCACCGTTAGATTAAAAATGTTCCCTTAGAAGTGTCCAAAGCCAGTTACCTCTTTCCCAATATATATTTTTTATAATGGCACTATTTGGAAAGCATGCGATTGTTTTCTCATTTGTATAACTGACTTAAAGATGAAAATTGTTGTCTGGGTGACTTTTACAAATCATCTAAAATAACTGAGCACTTAGTAATCCTATTGCACCATGTGGCTTGTTTAAAAACAAATATATCAAGAAATTATTGGAGGCTTTTTAAAAGCCAAAATTTTTAAGTGCCCTGATAAAATACAACCACATCTACAAACCTGAAGTCAGACAGTAAAAATATGATAACATATAAACCAGCTGGGTTTTGTTTTGTTTTTTTTTTTCATTGAAACCTATGAAAAACAACCAATTAATTCCATTGTCTGTGGTTCCAACTGCCTGATACAGTGAAGATGCAAGAGTCAGAAGTTTATGACCATTAGCCTATAATCTGATGTCAGAGTAATTTGGTAGGAAGTAGGCAAGGCTTTGATTTCTGGAGTCCACCATGTTTGCGTGTGTTGATACCCAGATCACTCTGTAAAGGCACTTACACTAGCACGTGTGGAAGGGGATCTGAGGTGTCTTTCAGATTTCCACAGCTGACCAAAGAGTTAAGAGGAGGGCTGGGAGATTCATGTGTGTATTCAAAATCAAAGTAAAAATGACCCAAAGAGGATAAAAGACTCCATTTAACAGCAGTTACTTACGAGGTAAATGTGTGAGCGGTATACTTGCAATGAAATGTGTGTTTAATCAACATTCTGCAATTCAGTCATTATGGTTTAAAAAGAACGCGGCCAGTGAGAACCTAGGGGCTAAAATTAAGTTGTTAGGGAATTTAGTTTTGGATGGCGTGTTAAAGGGCTGTATTATAACTTCTCAACGGAAGGGGTGTCCGACCCAGTGGTTGACTGTACGTGGGGCTAACTCCCGCAGTCATCAAGCGTGGTCTAAACCTGGCCCACTTTCGTAAACGTAGGATTGCTTTGTCTGGCAAAGATCTGGGGGAGTTGCAGATGTAGTCTCAGAATCATTACAGGTGCCAGAAGGAAGTCAGGGCATATGGTGCCTTGAGTGGAAGACGGGATGGCTCTTGTTCCGGTGGAGAGGCGTGTGGGTTTAAATGCTCTGTGCCCACTTGCTGCGGGCCCTCCGGTGAGCTCCTTACACAGGCAGACAAATGGAGTGGCCTAGCCACTGTCTGTGGGAATCTTAACATCTTGCCCGGTGAAGGGAGCTAAACAGTTGTCAACACACAACCTTTCTTCTGCAGGTGGGCCACCGAGGGTTGGAAAGTGACTTGTCCAGACCACCAGCTGGCGGCAGAGGCAGATTGACACACATCTCACCTCTGCTGACCCTAACTCCAGTGCTCCCACAGCCCCCCCTACTGTTCTTTTTTCTCCCAGAGGCAAAAAATAGATGCAACTGAAGTCTCATTTATCTTTTTAATCAGTTCAAGGACAGAGCGTCAGCAATGCAGTGGGAGAAATAGTGAGCAAGGAGAAGGAGAAGCGGGCAGTGAGGGTCAGTACTTCATCCCAAACAAAGGCTCTAAACTATAATTGCAAGGAGGAACCAGAGAACTGTAGCATTCTAAGGAACTGCTGAAAACAAAAACATTGTTTTGAAAAATCACTAATTGGAAGTCTGCAGAAAGGAAGGGAAAAATTAACAAACCCAAAGTGACATGTGCAAAAAGTATACCATATAAATAATTGAAACGGAACAGCTAAGTTCAGAGGCGAATGTTAAGAATAATACATTATATCGAACTTAAGGTGACTGTCATTGATCAAGCAGCTACTCACCACAGACCCGAGAAGGAGGTCACAGATAAGGTATGAATCAAAAGTGGAGGATTGTCAGGGGCTTCCCTGGTGGCGCAGTGGTTAAGAACCCACCCGCCGATGCAGGGGACACGGGTTCAGGCCCTGGTCCGGGAAGATCCCGCATGCCGCGGAGCGGGAACTACTGAGCATGCGCTGTAGAGCCCGCGAGCCACAACTACTGAAGCCCGCGCACTTACGGCCCGTGCTCTGCAACAAGAGAAGCCACTGCAGTGAGAAGCCCACGCACTGCAACAAAGAGTAACCCCCTCTCGCTGCCAACTAGAGAAAGCCTGTGCTCAGCAACGAAGACCCAACGCAGCCAAAAGTAAATAAATTAAATAAACTTATTAAAATAAAGGAGAGAATTGTTATGATGCGTACTTTAATCCTGGATTCTCTAGAACCCAGATGAATAAATACAAAGTGAGTAGATTCCGTGTGGAGGTTGGAAAGGGAGGAATTATTTTATTCATACTGAACATGGAATTTTCTGTTTATGCCATCATTTGATTAAAAGTTTAAATTATCCAAGGATTAAAAATAAGTATGAGATCATAATAATATAATAATATTTTTAAATTGACAATATCTTAAAAATATGAAACAATTACAATAAATACATAGTTTTGACAATAACTTAGAGGAAACAGTTCTATGGAGTTTTTTAACTTAGAATTCAGTTTGGGGTGTGAAAACTGCGTTTGTGCCATGCCGTTCAGACTAGTTTCCCCGCGATCCCAGGACATGAAAGCAGGCCTGGCTGACGTCCACGCTGCGCCGGCTTCGCTCAACCAGTGCTCAGAAGCCCGGGCTGCACGCTCCGAGCCTTTGGTTTTTTTCACAGCTGAAATTGTGTATAGGTATGTATGTGTGTGAACATGATTAAATGCCGTGATTAAATGTCCTCTCTGGCACTCAGGAGGCAGCAGGAGGGCTCCATTATCTGAAGTGCAAGGGACAAATGGGTTTCTCCGGTCCACGTTACAGGGGGATGATGGGAAGGGCCAAGTGAGGCTTCTGTTAAGATGTATTGGCCAATTAGTCAAACGTAGATAAATTATCAATCACACGAGATCAGACGTCTCATGTCACCGTTCAAGAAGTGTTGGACGGATGCAAACCAAGGTAACAAAGTGGATTATGAAACGTGAGCCAGGCACCTGTACCTTTTCTCGCCTCCAGGACATACAGGCCAGCGTCAAGAGACTCCGTCTCGCCTCCCAAGACCCTTGTTTTTAAGTCACAGACTTGGAAAACAGGAATAATGTTATTACGCCAAGAATGTCCTTCTCTTGTTTACTAATGAACAATATTTGACAAGGTGATTAGCATTTTTAACATATGCCACCTTGTTCCAGTAAGATAAGTGACATTTTGATGTATGACTATATATGTGTATATATGCATATAAATATATATATAAATATGAATTCTTCCAAAGGAGAAAAGACAATAAAAGTCAACTGTTGTCTAGTATGTTAATTATTTATTTGCAAAATGTAATAGAAAATGAGATCATTGAATAAATTTTTGTAAATGTAATTCTTTAATGTAAAGACTTTATTGAAAGAAATATTAAATAAAATACCCTAAGCTATTTTATCTGTATTCTAAAGAGCATTTAAATTTTACATCTCATTTTTATTTTTCATTTATGAAAATTATACCCATCACATATTAGTTAGTATCTACCTGTACTGAGTCCCATTTTAGGTAAGAAATCCAGAAATTGTCCCTGTTCTTATGGGCTTTTTATTCTAGAGAGAATGTTAGGTAGTATTTTACTTGTATTTTATTGTTCGATTGCTTCCACTATTTTTTATTTCCCTCCCATATTTCTGTGTTTTTCCTTCACTGTCTTGTCCTTTGCTTCAGAGCAGCTTCTGGCATACAGTAGGTGCTCAAAATAAACAGATTCTGCGCAGCAGAAAAGGAGAGGGCCTGTCACTGAGGATGTAGGGAAAGTGGAACCTGGGTCTAACCTGGTCCAGAGAACGCGAATGTCTCCTGGCTTCGACGTGCAACTAAATGTAATAGAGATAATGAATTTCCTTTTGGAAGACCGTGTAGAAAAAAAAAGGTTTTAATTCAGGAACTCCTGTTTGAACCCCAGATCTGCCACTAAATAGCTTATTATTAAATCCCTCAACCAACGCCTTACCTTTCCCATTTATGAAAGTTCTCTGTTCAAAGGTAAAAAATCATTGCTAAAGTACCACCTCTCCAAAGCAAATCCTCAGTAAAGGATAATTTCCTCAGCTCTAAAAAAGAATGAAATTCTGCCATTTGCTGCTGGGTTGGGGGTACTTCACCAGCTCAGGAAAGCTGACTGTTGGTTTTGAGGACTCTGGGAGCTGGCTGAAGCCTTGCTGGTAACTGGCAATTGGCCTGGTTGTGAGTATTTACACAATGGTAACTGACACAGGCTAAAGAACAAGGTGATTTTTCTCCCAGAGATCCTCTCACTAAACGTCGACCAGCACAGCATTGCAGACTTGGAGCAAATGCTTAACCTCTCTGAGGTTCAAAAACCACTTCTGAGAAAATGAGGTCATAATTGGGTAGCTGTAAGACTCAGGGGCTGTGTTTCGGGGGGAATATCGTGCAAAGTGAGCAGGAAAACCAGGGAGACAGGCAAGGTTTGCTCAGTTCTGTCTTCCGTGGGGCTGTGTGAGGCCACCTGGACTCTTTGTCCCCCGCAGGGACTTGGCGGGATAACACGCCATAAGGTGCCTTCACATCCCCATGTGCTCACCCTTGAGCTGGTTTTTACTTCCCAAAGCCCTCACGATTCTCAGACACACTTATTCATGAGCTGCTCAATGTACACATCTGACTCCACCCGGTTTTTGTTCGGATGCTCAAAATATCCAGGTACCGAAATAAGAGACACTGCAAATCTAGAAAAAAACTCTTAGCCTTTAATTCCCACTTTTTTAAATTAGTTAGGTAAGAGGGATAGAAGTAGCTTCACATTCGAAATACAAAATAAATTTAAGTCAAAATCCAAAAAGCCAAATGGAGATTATGGGCAAACAACCTAACCCATGTCTGGTTATTTTCCGTCTCTAATTCTAATAACTTTTTTCTTATCCAGGTGAAAGCAAGAGTACTTGACTAGTTGCCGGGTCCCCTGGGAGGCTCATGGATTAGCTGCAGAGGCTGTTCTCCTTGGTCACCCCTGCACTCAGGGACGTGTGACACGCCCACCGGCTGCTGGGGAACCGGGTGAAGACAGGACATCCCAGCTCTGTGTAGTGCATCTCTTTGGAGTACAGACGACACACCAACAAAGAAGAAAGAACACGGCGAGGCACCACGTGCTGCGAGGAAAGCACAGCCCGGTAAAGCTGGAAAGGTTAGCGAGACATTCCCTAGTTTTTCTCCGCGAAGCAAAGCGTTTCCCAAGGACCCAAATAAAGTGAATCAGGTGAGGACGCAGAGGAAGGGCTCTGCCTTGAGGCAGTGATGTGTCTGGCAGCAGCAACAAAGCCACGTGGCCCACGGGGGAGCGGGGGGTGGGGGGGGGGATGAGGACGTGGCATTCTTCTCCTGGTTATGGAAATCTACCGGAGACTTAGAAGTGGGCGCAGCTGCCCCGTGGAGAAGCATGCGGGGCGTCCCTGGACCAGGAGTGGCCACTTGTTCAGAGCAGGATGCAGAGATGGGTGGGGAAAGGGGTGAGAGGGTGAAACTCGCCATATATTTTCAAGGCAAAACCGAGAGGATCTGCACTGGGTGTGCTGTGGGTTAAAAGAAAGAAAAAAAAAACATGAAATGCCTTTATGAGAGAATTGGTCAGTGGTGATGCCATTAATTAAGGTAGTAAACATTTAGATGGAAATGGATTGGGGGGCTGTGAGGGGGAATCCAGAACAATGTTTCATGCATATTAAGTCGGGATGCCTATTAGACATATGAATAAAGCGGGGAAGTAGGCAGTTAGTAAATGAGTCTGGAATTCAGAGCAGAAAGGAGGGCTAGCAATATAAATTTTGGAATTATAAGCATATTCCGTTATGTGGGAGGAAAAAACAGATAGGTTGGAAGAGAAGAGATCTGAGGGCAGAAGCTGGGCGCTTCAGCTGTAGAATTTGAGAAGGAAGGACCCCGAGGAGAGACTGGAGAGGGTGTCAGTGAGATAGAAAGAACATGAGGAGGGTGTGGGTCCCCAAGGCAGATGAGGGGATTGTTTCAAGGAGGAGAGAGCCACCTGAGTACTGAGATTTGGCCAAATCAGATGGGAGATTGTAGGGAAAGAATACATGATGGCTATAGTGGCTATAGAGCAAGGAGGTGTGAGGGAGGTGAGTCAGAGGGGTAACTCATCTTTAACAGGAGTGTCAGAGGATGGAAAGTATATTAGGCTACTGAGTGAATGTCCTTCCTTGGTTCCTCCCTTCTTTTCACCCTTTTGTGGCTTCCAGGAAGGGCCTTTAGAAGAGAATGCCGAATTACATGACTTTTTCCCCTTGACATTTCATTCTCCGTTCCTGGAAAATGGACGTGATCGCTACCACCACAGCAGCCATCCTTTGACCAGGAGGCAACCGCTAAGACTGTGATAACAGTGCTTAGAGTACACGAGCAGGTAAACAGAGGGATCCTGGATTAATGATTCCACTTTCAAGACGGGCTGCATGCTTTAGTCTCTGCCCGTCTCTGGGATTTTCACATCGTTAACCCACTGCTGATCAGATCTCAGGTATCAGCCGCCAAACAGAACTTGTAAAGGATATTAACTAGATGTCACTGACAAATCGTTTCCCTGTGCCCAGAGATGGGTTATATATGCTTTCCCTGGCTTTTGATACCTGTAACTTTTATATTTGAATGGCATTATGAATAGAATATTATTATGTTCCTGTTGCTAATATTATTGCTAATATGTTGCTAATATTATTCCGCTCCCCCCAGGCCTCCTGCAGTCAGGGTCCTAAACCAACTCTCCCTGGGATGCTTCAAATGTGCTCTGAGATCTCCCAGTTCTCTGTGCTACGTTGTGTTAGGAGAATATGATGGATATATTGGACAATTCATGTTATGAATTTCTATGTGTGCCATGCCACAGAAGAGTGAAATCACACGCACACACACACACACACACACGTGCAAAGATCGCACAGCCGCTCTTTGAGCCCAGTGTGCTTCATTCTCTGAGCATAATCAATCCATAAGCCTAATTATCAGACTTTTCTTAAATATCTGATTTGATCCCAGAGGTGAGATAGCTACATACATGGACATCAGTTGGGATTCCTCCCCTCTCCACCCACCCACTAAAAAAATCAAAATCCAAGAAACTTTAAATTTTACAAAGACAGACCTTTGTCAAAAGAAACAGAAAAAGTAAAAACTAAGCCTTTGCTGTTTAGACTCAGCTGGTGTGCTGGTGTATGGAGCGTGCTTTGCTTTGTTTATTTTTGCCCTTTAGTCTCAATTAGTCATAAATTTCATCAATAAGAAATTGTTTTGGATGTTCTCCAGATCGTTATTGTTAGCAACTGAACAAATTATAATTATTGATACTATTGGAGGAAATTCCCAGATCTTTACAATTACCTTTAGGGATACTGACGAGGAAGGAAGAGATTGACCTCAACTAACTCTGGGTTTAGCTGAAGCAACAGGTTCAGTTATTTTCTTTTAGAAAGAATACCTTCATTCCCTTTGAAGATGAAAGTTATAGATCAAGGCCACGAGGATGCATTAGAGGGGACATAATAGGAGCTCATGAAACTGAGCAGGGCCCCGTGGGGCTCCTGGGTACAAAAGCCTTTCTGTTTCCCCCATTTCTTCTTCTTTTTTTTTAACATCGTTATTGGAGTATAACTGTTTTACAATAGTGTGTTAGTTTCTCCTTTGCAACAAAGTGAATCTGTTATACACATACATATGTTCCCATATCTCTTCCCTCGTTTCTTGATTATAGGATGGGCTTCATTCAGCCTCCAAGACCTTCCCTGAGTTCCAAGGAGCAGGTCCAAACAGTTGCTAATTAGGGAAGGGAGGGGATGCAGAGATCAGGGAGGAACAGTCAAGAGAAACAATAGCGCAGCCTTGGGGAGGGTCCTGGTTCCCCCTCAAGGGATACACAGAACAATATCTGTTTTGCAGCTGCTGAAACCCCCGCCAGGTGGGAGGAGTTACCTGTATGCTGCCCACAAGCATGTAGACCCCGGCGGGGTTGGAACTGGAAGGCTAATGATGCCGACCCCCACTTGGAGGGCGCGAGCCCGCCGTGGCCCCCTTTGCCTGGCAAAGCAATAAAGCGGTTCTTTTCTACTTCACCCAAAACTCTGTGTCCGAGATTTAATTTGGTGTCCGGTACAGAGGCCAGATTCGGCTTCACTCACAAAGCAGTTTTAGAATCTATGTGTTGGTCACTCAACAGAAGCACAAGCAACGCAGTCCGTCTGAAAGCAGTGTGTGTTCTTAACAATTGTTTTAGACTAGTGTCACGCATTTGCTTCTATACAATTGCCCTGTGCATACAGAGGGGGGGGGATGCATTTCAGTGTTAGTTACAATTATTAATAAACTCTTTGGCTATTAAATAGTCACGCTCTGTGGCTTTTCAAGTGTGCGTACAAGGGCCATCTGTTAAAACTGCAGGTAGAAAAGAAAGCAGGCTTTTAAAAACGGGCCAGATCATTCCCTTTACAAGGTGGTAGCAAATTGGGAGAGGACTCCTGATCCATTACCCGCTGTATCCTGTAGTTTCTGTCTCCATCAGGACCCACAGACCAATGGTGCTCTGGGTACCAAAGGTCCGCAGCAGCACCCATGCGATTTTTCAGCACGTTAACTGTCGAGTTGATGTGTTAGGACAGCTCTCTGCAAAACACACGAGGGCTCCAAACAGCTCTGATAAAGGCCTTGGGAGGGCAGGTGCCTCCAGCCAGGAGTGGACAGTATTCCAGGGAAAGAAGGAAGGAGAGGCCAAGGAAAGCAGTGACCAGTGGAGACACAGAGCACACCCTGCCAGCCGGCTCTTGCTGTTGTGTCTTGTCTCCTTCACCGGAGCGTCCATAACCCTTTAGCATATGGTCTTTGTTTTGATAGGAGGCATGAAATTACATCAAGGTCATTTCTAATAACTGTCAATAGCTTGAGAGCAGCAGTCAGTTTTATTGACACGGACGCTGAAGAGCTCCGGGACCACCATTATCATTGATATTAGTAAATGAGTATCGATAGGCATTTGATGAGTACAGCGCATCTACAATGTACCAACGTCCTCATCCAGAAAGAGTCGAGCCTGAGGTTCAGACAACGTGGGTTTGCTGTCCACGCGTCTGTTCTTTACCACGTCTTTCATTTTCCTTAAGAGGACGCAGGAGAAACGAGGCTGTTTTACATAGATGTCGCTAATTATTCCACTCGAAACTCCCTAAAGCCGTGCTAAGTGGCCTGCACTTTACATTTTGCCATTTTCTTCTGTTAGGAGAAGGAATAGTCTCTCCTCTATCCTTCATATTCCATCGACCTCTGCAGTTTTGTATGTTGCAGAGGATGTTTGGATGGAAATGTATGTTTTCTTTCATGAGTCTCTTTTACTAGAAGGATGGACCTTGAATAGTTGAGAGGTTTTCTAAAGAGGCTGCGGGCCAGCCTCCCCCGAGGGATGAGCTGGAGTTCCCAGAATCCTGCACAGACCAGGCAGGGAGCCCACATCTCAGCCCACAGAGGGAACGGGTAGCTTTTCAGAGGGGACCAGACCCAAATTGCAGTGGCATGTGTCAGAAGCAGAAAAGGCAGGTAGTCGGAGGAACATGGGCTGAGCTTGTGAGACCAACAGCCCTGGAGAAACCCCAAACCAATAAGACCCTGCCGACTTCTCAGATAGGCAAGGGTGAAGATCCAGAAAAGGAAACCATCGTGTGGGAATCAAATTAGATGCTCACGAAAAATAGAACAACAGCAGAAATGACATAAAAGTCATTTAAGATTCCACTTGTAGGAAATGTCCAGAACATGCAAATCCTTAGAGACAGAAAGTAGCTTAAATGCTTAAGAGTGGGCTGGGCCTGGGTGGAGGGGGGATGCAGAGCACCTGCCCAGGGGGCAGGATTTATTTCAGGGGATGATGAAAGTGTTTTGGAATTAGATTATGGTGATGGTTGTGCATATACTAAAAACATTGAACTGTACACTTTAAATGGGTGAATTCTATGGTGTGTGAATTGTGTCTCAATTTTAAAAAGCTATGAGAAAAATATAAACCTGGGAACATCTCTGTAGCAACAAAAGTGAAAATGATGAATTTAGAGTGAGGAACAAAACTATGTATTTTAGTGTTAACGTACAGATTTAGTAAATCAGGGAATCAGCGTTCTTGCCATTATGTCTTGTGTTTCTAATTTGGTAAATTCAGAGAAAGATAAGATAAGGAGCGTGAAAAAATGCTTGTGCTACAGGCCACTATCACGGCGAGCGGCTAACGGACCGCGTTGCTGTTCCTGCAAGCGGTGGGCACGGCAGCAGTACCCGCGCTCGCGAGTGGGGCTGGATCTGCAGCAACGCCGGGCTGTGCTGTACCGTGTACTTTAATCGGCTGTTAACCGGGCTATGGCGCCAACAATGGCATTTTGAGTTCTGAAACTTGTCTTTCAGCCAATCCCCTCATAGGGACACCTCCACTGGCCGCACGTGTTATTTCTGTGTCCCCGCTGCCCATTGGCTTAGGTTTCATTTTCTTCGTAGCATCTTCTTTGGCTTGTACACCTCCTGCCAGATTCCTCACCACCCCGCTCTCTACTCCTGATGAATCCACTTGTAAACTCAGTGGTCTAAGAGCTTTAACGTGGGGTTATTTGGAAACACCTCTCATTCCATATTTCTTTCTCTGGAAAATGTATAAAAAGATAAAATTCTACTCGTGAGGCGCTTGCTTCACCCAGGTGTCTGCATTTGCCCCTGGTCTCAAGAAGAGATCACATAACATTCCCAGATAGAATTGAAGCTTAGGCAACAGCTGGTGGAAGGCTTTCATTTGCAGATGAGGTCACGGAGACCCAAAGTCCAGGAGAGGTGACTCCCTTGTAGAAGACAATCTTCAGGTGAGATATTTTAAGATAGAGGAGGAAAAATACAAGAGTGCTCCGGTTACCAGGAGTGCAGGTCATGCCTGCGGTGGAGGTGGCTGTGTGGTCCACGAGCAACACGGCCTTAGACGGCCAAACGCTTGGTGCCAAGACTCACAACTTACAGTGTGACTTCGCTGCAGAGGGAAGCTCAGGACGAGAAACAACTGTGCCAAAATGCAAGGTTTAAGTCAAAGTTCTACAGATCTGTACACAAGCCTTGAATAAACAGAGCACGTACGCAGCTGCGTGCCTGTGAACTTGCACCATCAACTGAATCTGAATTTTCCAAATCTTTATAAACATGTTCATCAGGAAACAGAGTCCCACCTTTCACCACAAGGTAAGGGTGCGTACCAACAGTGAGGCGCTCAGCATTGCTTCTTATAGATGAGACTTAACGTCGCAGGGAAGGAAGACAGTCATCCTGAAGGTGGTTACTGGGTTTTATGTCCTAGACTCTCTGGAAAAGGATTTGCAGACTCATGCCTTCAAATATCTCTACTTAATGAAGAAAATTCTCATATTTCTTGAAAGTTTTCACTAGCAGAATTTCATTACAATTATACTACAAACTGAGGGAGAAACTGTGCTTAAACGATTACAAATTAACCTCCCCATATGATTGATGCCTTAAGAGAGATATTAGTCATATTTTATATGTAGCCTAACAACTTTAGCACCATCATAGCTCCCTGTTATAACAAAGAGTAAAAAAGGAAGTGGCAAAAGTAAAGAAAAAAAACCACTGGTGACTAAACATCTAATACCAGTTCTCTTACGTGGGTTCAATTGTATGACTACAAAACCCATTTGTTTTGCCGTAGGATTTAGCAGGTTCCTCGTTAAAAAGAGAGTATCTTGAAAAATAAATTTCAAATCATTTCCTCATACGTGTCCATATGCGTAATAAATGGGCATTTTAGTTCCTATCTAATGATCTAGATGGGTGCAGAATTTTTTTTTTAATGCCAGTTTTAATTGCAAAAGTGCTGCCGGCTTCAGATTTTAATTGCAATTCACAAATGGCTGGACTGGAAGTGCTCCATGACAAAGAAAAATATCATTTTAATAGCAGAAGTACTGCCTCGCAGCAGATTTCAATTTCATTTTACAAGATACCGCGTCATTACGAGGAATAAATGGCTGGTGTGAACCTCCGAGGTGTGGGTCGGGTCGTAGAGACCTCGAAGCATTTGCCTTGCCAAGGCCGCCATGACTGTGGTCTCGTTCTCATCCCGAAGATCAAGATCAGAGAAATCCTGAAAGCCTCGCGAAAGTTCTCACACCCTCAGCTGTGGCTGGAGTAAAGCTGAGCTCAGCCATGGAGTTTGTCCTGTCTCTGCATCAGGAGCTCCACAAATGGGTGTAAGGGGCTCCTTTGTAAGCTTTGGGATAAAGGCAAAGCAAACTGTTTTCATGGAAATACTTCCCTCTCAGATCTCACAGTTCACTCTGTCCTCAGCCCACACAAGGGTCCTCAGGGCAAGCTTTGGCTTCGGTCCTGCAGGATGCTGAGTGGACCCAGGTGAAAGGCACTTTAGTTTTACTGGGTGTTTTGACAGGTGAAGATGCTGAGGGGCGGTGCTGTCATGGTAACAGCACCAGAGCCATCCAGGTACCCCCCCCCACATTGGTCAGAGACAAGTGACGGGAGACTGCTTTCCCCCTTTGTCACCCAACGAGGACTCTGGACCTGGGTCTCCAGCCTCTGAAGGTGGACGGATCTGCATACCCCCCACCCTCGGACTCCTGGCCCTGCCCTGTGTCTCACTTTGGAGGGCAGCCTACCCTCAGGGCAGCCACCTGCCCACACGCTGCGCCAGCCCTAGGAGGGGTGTTGCCTTCCGTCCAAGTCTGGGGCTGTACATGTGGCACGGGCACCGCTGTGCTGAGATCATCACTGGTGAAACCCAAAGGGTGTTCTGCCTACTGACACTCCAAAGTCACGTAACTGAATCGAAAGGATAACATAGTCTGTGATTCGAAGGCATTGCAAATGGACTTAAACTCTTATCCCTGGAGCTATAAAAAAATAGAGTTCAAAAAGAGCTGGGTTAGGGCTTCCCTGGTGGCGCAGTGGTTAAGAATCCGCCTGCCATTGCAGGGGACACGGGTTTGATCCCTGGTCCGGGAAGATCCCACGTGCCGCGGAGCAACTAAGCCCGTGCGCCACAACCACGGAACCTGCTCTCTAGAGCCCGCGAGCCACGACTACTGAAGCCTGTGCACCTAGAGCCCATGCTCTGCAACAAGAGAAGCCTCAACAAAGAGTAGCCCCGGCTCACCACAACTAGAGAACGCCCACGCGCAGCAACGAAGACCCAACGCAGCCAAAAATAAATAAATACTTTTTTTTTTTAAAAAAAGCTGGGTTCATTTTTTCAGACTTTACTTTTTATAGCAGCTGTAGGTTCACATCAAAATTGAGAGGAAGTTACAGAGATTTCCCGTGTGCCTCCTGCCCCCGCATACTCACTGCCAACATTCCCCCCAGACGGGACATTTGTCACAATCCATGGACCTACATTTACACGTCATGTCACGCAAAGTCCAGAGTTTGTATCAAGATTCACTCCTGGTGCCGTACATTCTATGGATTTGGACAAATGCACACAAATGCATCCATTTTATAGCATCACACAGAGTATTTGCACTGCCCTAAAATCCTTCCTGTTCTGCCTACTTATCTCTCCCCCAACTCCTCACCCCGGGCAACCTCTGATCTTTTTACTCTTTCCATCTCTTTGCCTTCGATTAATTTTTATTTATTTTTGTTTGTTTGTTTTTTTGTTTTTGTTTTTGTTTTTTTGTGGTACGCGGGCCTCTCACTGTTGTGGCCTCTCCCGTCGCGGAGCACGGGCTCCAGACGCGCAGGCTCAGCGGCCACGGCTCACAGGCCCAGCCGCTCCGCGGCACGTGGGATCTTCCCGGATCGGGGCACGAACCCGCGTCCCCTGCATCGGCAGGCGGACTCTCAACCACTGCGCCACCAGGGAAGCCCTTAATTTTTAAATCTCTACTTTTAGGGCTGTGTAAAACATTTTTCACTACACATATCATTTTTATTTTTACTATTTGGTAAAAGTAAGTTATAAATAAAATGATATGTATTGCATCACACAAAGTCATATATATGCACCTTATTTTTATATAAATATGTATTGTGTATTATATATTACAAAATATGTATATTACATGTAATATTTACATATTATATGGGCACATTATATATATTTTGTATACACACGAAAACGCACACGTACCTCATCAGTACAAACCACTACGCCGTTAAAATAATTATACAGATGTAATAACAAATTTTATGAAGTCAGTAAATTCATGGGACATTAAAAAATAATAAAACTTTAATGATCTCTAAATGAGGCAGAAGGTCAAGGGTAACTTCCTTAGTGTGCTATTACCAACCTCTGTTTCTATTTTAAATAAATGGAAGTGTTTTATAACTCAGAAAAATGATTCTGTCCTTCCCAGAGCACCCTACATCTGCAAACACAGAACTATGTATAGAGACAAATGTGGGTAAACATAGATTCTAAGCCCAGCCTCTCAAAGGCTCTGGTGTCCTCACGTCCCTGATACATCTCCGCACCAATGAAGTGCTGTCACCATCCATTACACAGGACAGTAATGTTACATTCAAAGCATATTTTTCTTATATTCGTCTCAAGGCACTATTAAAACAGAGTTAACAGTTCACTGGTTGATGTTTTGTGCATACAAAATAAGACCAAATTGCATGTCCCACCTATTTTGGCAAATATTTACTAAGTGTATCTGGGAGGCACTGGTCTTGCCCTAGAGTTTTACAGCCAGAAGCACCGCAGAGAGTTCAGCTGGGAACAGAGAGTCCGTGGGTCTGGGGCCCGGATCGGGGCTGCTCCCAGGCAGTGGGGCTGTGTCTCAGAAAGCAGAGTTCACACTCAACTCCTTTAACCACGCCAAACATTTCAAGGGGGCTGAGGGCCTGAAGTGAAAACAATTCTATCAGATTATCTGAAATCCTAAAATCCCATAATGCAATGCTGACAGCGCTCGAGATGTGGCATCTTTCAAGACAGCAGGGACCATGGAGTTTGCAGCACCAGAACCAACCCAGAAGCTTCCTGTGGCCTCGGAAGGAATGCCCAGGGAAAAGCTAAGATGACTCGATAAATGTCTAACTTTGCTGCCCAGCATGGACCCAACTCTGGGGAAAACTGCCCGTTGAGCCCTGAAAGTGCACCGTGGACGGCAAAGAAGAGAGGAGAAGACACATAAATGGTGGCGAGAAAGCCACAGCCAGTAAATGTGAGAGTGATTCACTCGAAACACAGGAAGGAGAATAAAATGCATGCTAAAAGCTTCCCATCGGGGAGGAAAAAAGGGAATTTGTAGCCAGAAATATGGTAAGACACAGCAAACGTGCCCAAGGTACAATCATGTCTGTTTAGGAGAGAAGCTGGATTTAATAAATCTGTGTGTATGTGTGTGTGTGTGTGTGTGTGTGCGCGCGTGCGCACACGCGCGTTCGTGTGCCTGTGTGCTTTCACACGTGTGAGACCGTCTGGGGGAGTTTACAACCTGCAGACCACTTGCACACACACACATACCTGTGCAAGGAGGACTCCCGGCTGCTGAAACGGAACTTGGGATCCAACGCACGTTTTGTCACCTCCCTGCTGTGAGATTGTGCAACCTGGGTCCACGGGGCCCCCGGAGAGCGTGGGGCCTGCAGGGCTGTCCTCGGAGCAGGCGTTCCTGAAGGGACAGCTGGGGCCTCCCACAGGGGCCACACACGCAGGGGAGGTCTGCTAGGGCTTGAGGGTGACAGGTGGGGGCCGGGCAGCAGGGGCCACGGGGGTCAGCAACATGCTCGAGGTGGGGACAGCGAGGTCCGCTGGGTCCGGACAAGGGACAAGGTGCAGCTCACGGGGGTTGGAGGCAACACGGGTGTGGCCACACCCACTGCCCGGAGGCTGAGGGGACCATCCAGGAGGATGGAGCAGGCAGGGTCACGGGGCCGAGGCAGGACGGGAGTGGACGCATCCGTCGGGGCCTCCATCACGTTCTCGCTGCCAGCCAAGGATGAGGAGGGGGCCCGGGGTTTTTTTCCTCCCGGGCAGAGAACCGTCTGCACACGGCGCTCCTGGCAGGACAGAGTGAGCTGGCGATCAGGTCTAACACCAGCCACTTCCTCGCTGCGCGATGCGACAGCGCGCTTGATCCTCCTGATGGCACAAAAGGGAGCAGAACTGTGACTTGCAGGTCCCCCTGAGGGTGGGTGAGGGCGAGGCGATGCTCGGAGGGGTGGCCCGGGGTCGGGCTTCAGCCCCACGTACCGCGGCCGTCACAGGCCGAAAGAGACCTGGGGCAGAGGTGACCCCGGGCCGCAGCGCGTTCTGACAGACGCTGGTCATGATTCACCTTTCCAGGAGGTGATGTCACCCACTTGCAGAGATGCTGGGGAACACGTCACCCGTATGTAAATGTAAACCCACTGGCCCCCTGGGACCAGAGCACGGCCACTCCGGCCACTTCTGCTACCACCCCACGACTGTGTAGGGTTTAATGAGTTTACACGTTTCACTGCATGTATTGCTTGCTCTCCAGGAACTTTCAAGCTGCAAGAGTCTCTCCCTCAGTTTCCCGAAATGACACTAAAACGTATGTCCAGCCAACTCTAACCGTCCAAGGGTAGCAATTTGCTGGTGGTCATAGGTTACAAACCGCTTTATAAGCACGAATTGTTATTGCAGTAAATTATTTTCACATTTTTCCCCCCAAAGAGTGAAATAAACCAGCATAAGAAGAAAAACATAAAACACAAGAATTGTTTTACGGGCCCCTGGCTGAGATTTCTGAACTTGAACATTATACGTGGGGAAACATTAAATGCAGTAATAATGTAATGATGCTTCACTGTATAACTATTATCTCTCTTATCACCACTTCTCCCTTCAGATGAGGGCTGGATGTATCAACCCTCTCTATTCTGTCCCCAGAAGAGCTGTCTACACCCTACGTACTCTTTAAATCCATCCATAGACATCCCGGTTTGAAAGAGCCTAAGAGAGAATCTTACAGATGTTAGAATCACTTCTAAACTTTACCTGTTTTTTCTTGGTATCTCAAAATATCAGGAGTTAAAATAATGGTATGAAGGCATTACATTAAAACAGATACAGGTTAATGCAATTAGTGAGTGTGTATTCAGATACAGATGCCTTTACAATGGAATGGAATAAATTCATTGTACGTGACTCTTGGGCTATTTCTCCTTTCGACAGCACTTGAAATCAGCCACGCTGCACAGGAGCAGCTCAGAAGCGGGCAGGCTGGTCCAACAGGCCAAGCCAAGAAACGCGGAAAATGGCTTCACCGGAAAGTCTTCTGGAGCAGCGTGACGGTGACAGCCAGGAGAGAAGGCAAGCGCCACGTGCGCTCTGTTCTAGCAAACAGGGATGCAGAGATACGGGTGATGTGGGAGTTGCAGAGAGACGTGCGTAACTGCAGCAGGACTTCTCAGACTGAAAGCTGGCAGGCTTCGCAAATGAGGGCCATTGTCTTTAAACATCGGATGAAGTCTGTTGGAATTCAGGGAGGAAAGAATGCCAGTCTTTGAGAACTGTTCAGTGTGGAGAACAGCAGCACCAATGAGACATCTGGGAGGGCAGAGAATCTCACTGCGCATGGCTTGCGTGATATCGGGGGATGCCAGCAACCCCTGGAAATTCCTGATGCCTAGCGGTGCACCTGGGAGACGATAGCTGGCAGGGGTGTGTGTGTGTGTGTGTGTGTGTGTGTGTATAAGATACTCTAATTGCATGGGTTTCAATAGCTTACATAGATAATGTTTTTGTGTCACTTAAAATTTAGCATCACTGGACCACATATACATATATATATATATATAAAAGACATATTATAACTGTTATGTATTATATATTGCCTATATACACATACATCTGGTAAATTTCATAGATGTATGATACACACATGTAAGTATGTGTGGGGGGGAGTGAGGGTGTGTTTGTGTGTAATACTGTAATTCTATGGGCTTTAATAACTGACATGGATAACGTTTTCGTATCAATTAAAATTTAGCATTACTGGACCTTATATATATTGATAATATATATACTATAACCTTTACGTATTATCTACATAATTACCTACATACACATACATCTGGTAAATTTCCTGTATGCATGATACACACATGTAAGTGTGAGTGTGTGTGTGTCATACGTGCATGGAATTTGCCAGATTTAACCCACACGAGCTATTTTTCCCCCTCAGTGCTTGCAAACAATCTACATCAAGACCTGAGCCGACGTTGATAAAGACATAATAAATTACACATGTGTTACGCCTGCCACCCCTTAGTGACATCGCTGAAGACGGCAGGGTGGGACAGGCAGGAACCCACGTGCTGTGGCCCATAGAAGCCCTCAGCTAGCTGGTGGCATTAAAAACAGCTCCGGTTTTAACTATGAACTGATGGCAGCACGGCCGCAGAGGAAGAGGAGCCCAGACCCTCCTACTCATCAGGCTTTGTCCCCCAGGTACACGGCGTGCTTCTGTGTGACTAGAAGGGCAATTATGTTTTTAATACACTTATATTCCACTCCCCATCTCCCCATGGTTCCAGGATAATGAGTCCTTAGATAAAGGAGAAATATAATATTCAGCAGTAAGATTATTGTTCCGTGTAAATTATCACTGCGACTGCAGAGAGCAAGTACCTGACAGTCTGGGAAGCCCGGATGTCAGCAGTTCTGCTGAGGGCCTCTTGCCCTACGACCGAGAGAAGACACCCCGTCCCTCCCCACGACCAGCATCATCCTCTGCTCCTCTGCTTTTCCCGAGGGTAAAGCCCGGACTCTCACATCAGCTGTAGGTACGAAGGGGACAGCAGACGACACCAAAAATCTCTGGTAACAGCACAGACGACAGCCCCAATGCCAAGGACTATGGGACTAGTGCAGACTCCGTGGTAAATGCAGCCGATTACAGAGCTCAGCATGCATACTTTTTAAGTGCGTTTCGTTGACACTCATGATTTCATAGTCTGCCTGACTGGTATCCACGGGCCACTCCTGGCAGGTGGAGGTAGGGAGCGCCGAGGTTGGAAGGAGGGGAGAGGATGCCGGGGTGCACGTTGATCCCAGAGGCTCTAACACGCGGATGACAGCCACCTCCGATCAGGCAGCTCACGCCTCAGTCCTGCAACGGGACCTTTGGGAGAACCATGCTCGTTCGGGGGAAATGTCAGCAAAGGTTAAATAATCGCTCTGCAAAACCATCTGGGTCGTCGTTTTTACCAGTTGCCAAACCTCCGAAGATAACCCAGGCCTAGAGCCCAGGCAGCCGCAGGGAGCGGGAAAGGCAATCTCCTAGGGGAGCGCGTCTTTAATCCCGCATGCAGCCCCAGACTGTCGTCCGGACGGGATTTCCATGCAGCGAAGACCTACAACCACCTATAAATATACAGCAAGGCTGCCATATACCTTAACTGATAATCGGTGCGTGTTACGTAAACCAGTGTGGGGTATTGTCCATTGCAAGAACAAGGACAAGCCTTGAAGTCCAAGAAGAATTGGATTTGCAGTGGCCCTAAATAGCCATCATTTAAACCTCAGTAGCAATCTGTTTGGTTGTAGTGATAACAAGTGTTCCAAAGTTTAGGAAAGCGGTACCCAGAGCATCCCAGAGCAAAGGTTTGGATTAGAACATTTTTTTGAAAAGATGAACTGTGAAAGAAGAATTGTGTTATTTTATATTTTAGCTAAGATATTCGGAAGAGAGACTTACCCAGACGTGAGTGACACACCGGGCATAGGTGCGAGTGTGTGTGTGTGTGTGTGTGTGCGCGCACAGAGCTGTGTTACATTTTGCCTTACGCAGTGCAAAACCGAGGGGGGGTACTTTTGTTTCGGGAACTTTGGGCGTGGAATACTCATAACGTGAAGAACGGAGGCCGGGAGCGCCTTCACGTGATCAGTGTTTTAGCTCATGATTATTCTACGTGCATTTCTCATGGCTGTAAAAAATAAGACCCACGAGGCTCTCTTATATTTTAACCAAATAACTGAAGATAACACATATATTATACAATTTATGTTTTTGAAGAGAATGATGGTACAAATGATGCAATTGCTCACATCAAAAACTCCAGGAGGGCTTCCCTGGTGGCGCAGTGGTTGAGAGTCCGCCTGCCGATGCAGGGGACGCGGGTTCGTGCCCCGGTCCGGGAAGATCCCACATGCTGCAGAGCGGCTGGGCCCGTGAGCCATGGCCGCTGGGCCTGTGCGTCCGGAACCTGCGCTCCGCAACGGGAGAGGCCACAACAGTGAGAGGCCCGCGTACCACCAAAAAAAAAAAAAAAAAAACCTCCAGGAAGGCCAGTTAGCCAGGCGGCCATTTGATGAATGGTTTTCACGTATCAGAAGCATTTTCTGGATCCTGCTCCACAGCATGAAGCATGAAAAGTTTAAAATTTAAAAGACTCTCTTAACTATCATACTAAGTGACTTCAGTCAGACAGAGAAAGACAAATACCATGTGATATCACTTACACGTGGGATCTGAAACACGACACAAATGAACTTATCTACGGAACAGAGACAGACGTAGAGAACAGACTTGTGGCTGCCGATGGGAATGGGGGTGGGGGAAGGGTGGATTGGGAGTTTGGGGTCAGCAGATGCAAAGTAGTATATAGAGGAAGGATAAACAACAAGGTCCTGCTGTACAGCACCGGGAACTATATTGAATATCCTGAGATAAACCATAATAGAAAAGAATGTGAAAAAGAATGTATATATACGGATAACTGAATCACTTTGCTGTACAGCAGAAACTCACACAACGTTGGAAATCAATTATATTTCAATATAATAAATTAAAAATAAAAAATAAAAGATTCTCTTAAGAATAAATTGTTTTAGATTCTTGAGTCAGCTTCCTGGTAAACTGCAACTGCATATTCTGCATGAAGTATAACTGTATACAGGATTATAGTTTCTATTTTATTAAGTACTGGTATGTACAAGACAGTACTTCATTTGCTTTATTACGCTATGCCAACAGCGCTGAAGTGGCTGAATTTCTCACTGATACTAACATGTGTCAAGAAATGTGCCCACTGCTTATTTTTCACATAATTATGAGCACAGAATATTTGGAACCTAAGCATGGTATTGATAAAATTTTAGTTTTATAGTTTTCTTATAGTTTAAAAGAAAACTATAGTTAGTTTTCTTTTCAAAGCTATCAAAGGATACATATTTAATACTGTGAAACACTGAGAGTCCTTTTGGTTAGAAAATTTCTAAGATAATATTGGAGTAAAAATACACTTAGTACATCTTTACTAAATGTAATATACAAACACGTCAAACAGTTTTTAAAATCAATCTTCTAATTATTTCTATTTGCTACCAATAAAATAATAGTTCATTTCTTTAAATTATATATACTTATATAAGCGTATTCTACACAAAAGTAAATATGTATGTGTGTGTGTGTGTGTGTGTGTGTGTGTGTGTGTGTATTTAAAAACCATTTGTCTAATCCTCTTCTTCAGGAGAAAAAAAAAATAGTAAAAATATAGTACAAGTTTCTCAAATTATTTTAAAAATCGGAAGTTACTTTTCAGAAATAAATTAAGAGAATAAGTAATCAAAATCTCCCCACCAAGATCTAGGGGGCTCCCTGGTGGTCCAGGAGTTAGGACTGAGCTTTCACTGCCATGGCCCAGGGTTCAATCCCTGGTCAGGGAATTACTATCCCGCACGCCATGTGGCCCCCCCACCAAAAAAATTTTTTTTTTTAATTTAAAGACAAATTCCCCCTCCTGCCCTCAAATAAAAGCCATTCAGGGGGACACGTGGTGTCACAGGAGCAGAAACTGCAACTTCCGTGTGAAAACAGCAAGACTGTCCTTGAACGAGATACCAGTATTATTTGACACAGCTATCCTCAAAAGGAATCGCCTTTTAATTCACTGTAAGTGGCTAAAATATAGGCTTCTATCATTTGAAATCTGGAACCCAAGCCGAAATCCGGTGGCTTCTCCTGCTACTCCTGGGCGTGAAGTGTATTTGAGAAGAGCAGAGACCCTCGTGAACGTCTTCAAAATCACCCAAACCTGAAAACCCCCTTTGACTCTGGCGCAGCCCCAGGAACGGCCAGCTTGGGGCAGCCTTTCCGCCCTGCATCCTGGGGGATGCATTGCCATCTAGCGGCCCCGGGCGGCTCCGTCCAGCCCGGCAGCCTCGGGAGCTCTGCACAGGCGTCTGAAATTGCTGACCCCCAGGTTCTCTGGGGGGCCTTTGGGGCCTTCCTCTGCAGGAAGAGCCACGTCCAATCAGTGCCTGCGGGTTTGGACGGGAATGTCTCCGTGATCAGAGCCCAGCCCGTGTGAGACGGTCTTACGGCACAGCTGCATCGCTTGGCGCTCAGGCAGGGAAAGAATGCGCCTTCCCAGCGGTCAGACCTCAGCTGCTGAAATGACAGAAAGAAAGGAAACCCAACGGTGGTCTCCTGCTGTAGAGATGCAGCCCCTCTCTGCCTCTCGGGGGTGATGGGGCCCACCAAGCACTAGCCAAATGCTTTTTGGGTCTGAAAGTGGCACAAGGAAGAGACTGTCTGGGTGTCTGAAGTCACAATATTGAAAAAGAAAAAGAAAAAAAAATCTAGATGGAATTAGCCATGCAGAGATTTTGCTACTGGAAAACAGTCATCCACAGTGCCCGGCACCTATAAAAAATGTTTTGGAAAACAAAATAGCAGGTGATAAATGTTCCTGATTTAAACATTTGTTTCTACTGGTTTAAGTTTCCTTTATGTTTGGACTACACAGGAGGAAACCCTTTTTTGTCCATATAGATTAACAAGTAATAGTTTATAGGTTTTCCCCAGCAGTTTAAAACACATGGTCACAGCAATGTTGATACCCATTTACCAAAGCACTAAAAATATCCAAACTAGTGTAAAACTTTGTACTTTACAAATGGTAGAAAAGAAAAAAATATAGATGTATATTTCAGAACTGATTTTTTCCAATTTCAAACCCATGAAGATATTTTAGGGTCATCTAAGACTGATAAAGGGATTTCAAACAGAATAGTGCTTTTTTTAACATTTAAAAGAACTTCTCAAATCTTTAACAGAGCTAAAGCATTAACATTAGGTAGGTATATTGCTATTCAGAAATATTGCTAGAAATGTAGAAAGATTCCAAAGAAATCACAAGCCACCTACTCTGTAATGATTATTTTAAATATCCTTTAAAATATAACTTATTCTTTTTGCTATTTCTTTTTTATTTATTCATCATTTGGCTGCTCCGTGGGGCCTGCAGGATCTTAGTTCCCCAACCAGGCATCGAACCTGTGCCCCTTGCGGTGAAAGTGCACAGTCCCAACCACTGGAACGATAGGAGATTCCCTCATTTTTATTTGCTTATTTATTTTTCTCTTTTTTAATACTGGACTATATCAAGTGTGACGGAAAATGGAACTAGTTTTCAAACAGGTACCAATAAATTTTTACCTGTAACAATAGTTTTTTTGTCATGGTAACAGAGAAGACTCATTACCTGTCTCACTCACTGTATAATAACAGTTCTATCAATGACTTTTTGGAATCCAGAAGCCTAATACTGTTTTCCAAAGCTGTCCGTGGTATCTAAGTTGCTTCCCATCAAAACTACTGTGGGTCTTTACTAGTTGAAGAACTTCTTTCGTGTATACGATTAGCAGGGGATGGTGTGTTTAGACACAATTTGCGTATCTTTTCTTCCTTTCCTAAAAAATGATTTTCACAAGTAAGACACCAACCTCATTTTTTTTTAAAACAAAGGCACCTGCCTTTCTACTGATGTCAGCTACCAGGAATCCCCGGGTTCTGGGCTTGGTCAAGTCCAATTCCAGGAACACACTCTCTCTGGTTTACTTTCTCTTCTGACAGGCTTGAAGGCAGGCGGACAGTTCATTACAGATGATGAAGTAAGTGCAAATTAGGGAGAACTTCACCTCCACAGAGATACCCACACGTCCCCTACCTTCCTACATGTGACTTCTTAAACATTTAAATATGTTTAGCGATGTGCCTTGTATACATTTAAAACAATAATTTGCCTTTTCTCAGGAAAGTTGGAAATGCATTTTTTGTATTGCTGTCATTGAAACTTCAAATACATGTATGCCTATAGGAAAGGCATCAGGTAGATGTATGCTTAGTAAACTGGATTGTTTCTCAGTACTAAAATCACAAAGTACTCCTTCGCATTTGTGTACTCTTCTTTTCCCAACATTTTCATAGGTTCTTATCACTTCTTCTCTTTAAAAGACAAATACGACCATTCGTATTTTGAAATCGCCAAGTAAATCTTGTTCAGTTGTAGATTTTCATGAAAACCGAATCCAAGGTTATAAAGGTCCGGAACAGAAACATCATGGCTAATAAAAATCAGGTGAAAAGAAGGGATCACTGGCTGGTATTTGTGACCAAGAAGTGTATTCTCTAATCGATGGGAGGTGTTTTGAATACCCCAGTCCCGCCAAGCTCAGGAGTGATCCGGTTTTACTTCTACGTCGAAGGGGTGCTCTCGAGCAGCACGCGACGGGCAGCCTTCGGTTCTGTTAAGAGCGCTGACAGCCGCAGCCAGTGGCCGGCACTGCTGGCCTCCGTGTCGCCCTAGGGCTTCACCAGGAAGCCACAGGCGGCGTCCGGGTTGGTGGGAGCAGCGTCCGCTTCGCCCCCAGGCTGGGCCCCACCAAAAGCCACCTTCTCAGGTAAAAGGCAGCCTGAGCCCGTGCCCCGGCCCTCCCCCTCCTCCGTGCACAGGGGCGGCCCTGGACCATGCTTGGAACTTCCTGCCCCCAGGAGGAAATGGCCGACGGTATAACCCAGCCAGCTGATTGATATGCTGGTGTGCTTTTAGACTCAAAACATAACCTACGGGAATGGAAGGAGCCCTAGGTATTGTCGGATGATTATGCCGAAGCAGAGCTGTGTGAATTCTGAAGAACTTGGCTGGGGCCCAGCTCCGTCGCTAGCTATGGACACAACGCAAGCCAGACAAGCCATTAAAAACGCATAAATGTAATGATTTGGGTACTCATCTTGCATGCTTAGTTAAGGGTAAAAATTCAGCAGACCTCTCAGCAATGCAAACTCCCTGCCATGTATTTTGATGGCAGACGACGTCCATTTTACTTTGCGTGTCGCCCAAGAAGATTAAAATCCCAATTTCCCTCTCATCAAATTTAGACTGTGTATGTTATCAAGAAGTGTGATTTTCTTTTCTTTTACATTTCAAAGAGCATGAGAGCAGATGCCTGCACAGAGACCCAGCCTGGCCGCGGCCGCATTTTTTAAAACCCAGGTCTTAGGGGAGAGGGTTGGGGGCCCAGTCTCACAGGTCAGCCCACTTCAGAAGTTTGCAGTGAGAATTTGCAATGACTGTTCGAAAGCCCCTCCTAATATCTCTAGCTCAGGTAGGGTCTCGGGGACAGGCAGCTCCTTAAGCTTTTGAGGTGGTGATGCTTGAGGAAGAGATGTTTATTTCTGCCTAGATCCTGTCCCTCGTGGCAGCCCTGGGTCCTGACTCTCAACGGTTCACAGCCCGCAACAGGACTCTGCACATTTCTTCTGCAAAGGGCCAGACACCAAATCGTTTAGGCTTTGCAGGTCGTGCGGTCTCTGCCGCAACTACTCATTTCTGCCCTTGTGGAATGAAAGCGGCCACAGACCCTGTGCCAACGAGCGGACAGCTGGGGTCCAATGAATCTGCACTTACAAGGGCGAGTGGTGGGCCGGATTTGGCTGAAGGGCCCTGGCTCGCCCTCCCTGCTCAGAATAATTGATCCGCCTTTGTCAGACCGTGGATCAGCTCAGTGTCTTGACGTCTGCTTTGGAAAACCTGGTCACCAGAATTATAGAACCAACGATTTCCACAGCCACCTTCACCTCTTTATTTTTTTCCATGAAGTAAAACTTCAATATCCTGTATATTCTTGGAGGTAAGGACAACATCAAACATGTATTTGGATAGGGAAATGGAAATTCTTATCTTTAAAATTTTTCTGCATATACAATTTCTCCTTTTTTTTGGTTCACATTCCAACTCTCTAGATATGACAGGTTGAAAATGTAGGCTAAAGAATGAGAAACCAAATCGATGTCAGCATTGGAGGGGGAACCCTTCCTATCTAATCACGTTTGGGATCACTGGGGCTGGGGAGGACCTCACTCATCTGAGTTCCTTTAGCAGATTTGCTGGGGTCACAAAACACTGTGGTAGAGTTTTAAAAACACTCACATATTTGCCTTTGAAAACAAAGCTGTGTGTCAACAACTCTCTTTATCTGAGAAATTTCAGTTCAAATGCTCAGACCCAAATCTTCTAAGACCATCCCTGTAGGTACCAAACTGTGCTGTGCAGCTGAGCTCTTGCTGGCTGAGAAAGCTTTTCTGGAAAGATCTTCATCATCAGTTTCTCTTCTCTCTGTCACTCCCCCTACCCTCTTCTCTTTCCAGCCTCCTCTTCAGTCTTTCTTTCTGGAAATTTAATTAGGGATTCTACCAGCCCTTTACTAAACCCTGACTCAGGAAATTCTGATTCATTCAGAGTTGATAAATAACAGTTTAAAAATCATGTCCAAAGGAGAAAATTGAAGAAAAAAATCTATAACATCCTCTGCAAAAAACATTTTTTCCTCTAATTCCTGCAGGGTATCAATCTGCAGGTATTTAACTGATAGATAGATAGATAGATAGATAGATAGATAGATAGATAGATAGATAGATAGATAGATAGATAGATAATAGGTGATAGATAGATAACATACATATAAATGTAGTCATATCTATATATCTGTATATAGTTTCTGTAATGTGTATACTTTTTAAGACAAAGGTATTTGCTCTCCTTATCTGCATCCTATTTTATCTTTTAGTTGGAGGCTGTTTTAATAGCTGTCTAAACATAAGAAAAGTGAACAAATAAAAAAGCAAATAAATAAAATGTTTTTCAGGGTCAGCTATTTTTCTCATCTTAGTACACACAGCACTGTACATTTGGTAGTACTTATTTAATGCTTCTAATTAAGTGAAATGCTTTTGCTAATTCTGAATCTTCGTTTACTGTAATTGTGGGCCTAAACACTCCCAGTAGGATTCCTTTGGAGATGGTTTTAAATTCACCGTGATTGTGCACATGGGTGGCTGTAGGAATAACCTGTTTAATTCCTCAGCCATGCAGGCTTATTGCAAAAGTTGAGACATTTCCATATGTGTCCCTTCACGCTCTGGAGGCAGTTCTTTGACACATCAAATGAACCATCTTCTCCCCCAATAAACACTTGCATTTCAATCCCCCTGTCGCTATACATCTATGCAAAAATTACTGTGGGAGTTGACTAGCTTTGCTCTGGTTGCATCCCTTTTATTGCCCGAGACTAAAAGAAAATGAGCTTTCTGACCTTTGTGAAGCTCTGTGTCTCCTGACGGGAAAGTGTATTCGTGTGCAGAAGTGTTTCTCCAGGAGTTCCAGTCATGTCCCTTTTGCACAACTACTGAGGTTCTGCTGTTTCTGTCCATGTAGCTAAAGACCCTTCGTATTTAAAAAATTAGTTTACAATGAAGTTGTATGACCCACTTTGCAATTCTCCTCCAGCTTTGGGAAGTCCCCGGGTCTAGACATTGACCGACCACTCTCTAAGCGGGAGAATTTCTTAGTAGAACTGACGCAGCATCTGAGCTGGCCAAACTCAGTCTCGTGCAAGAGAGGTTTCCTCTGTGGAGGACACTGGTTACAAAGAAGGCAGAAATAGCCAAGCAGAAAAGTTCTGGGACAGATGTTTGTGGGTGACACTCAAGGAATAGCATAGAGTCGGTGATTTCCACAATCTGGGAGATTTTCTTGGAAAAACCCACCAGGGGTGACCTGTCAAAAGCCAGGAGGGCTTGTGGAGAAAGGGTGAGAGGGGAAAGAGAAGGGGGTGATGGCCCAGAGAAGCATGAAAAACAAAGACTCCATATAGATGGGCCCCCATTTAAGAGAAATCAAACATAAAGGTAAACAAATAGGGCTTCCCTGGTGGCAGGGGACGCGGGTTCGTGCCCAGGTCCGGAGGATCCCACGTGCCGCGGAGCAGCTGGGCCCATGAGCCGTGGCCCGTGAGCCTGGGCGTCCGGAGCCTGTGCTCCGCAACGGGAGAGGCCACAACAGTGAGAGGCCCGCGTACCGCAAAAAAAAAAAAAAAAAAAAAGTAAATAGGATATATATGCAGAAAAATGCCTGAAAGGCCATAAACTAAAATAATAGATATGGTTGTCTCTTGCTGTCAAGTTTATAGGTGGTTTCTATTCATTTGCTTCCGTTGTCTACATTTTCAACAACAAATGCATTCATTTGATCATTTTCATAAGAAAAAGTGTGAAAGTAATGTAAAATTCCAATATTTAAAACAGGGCAGTACTGGTAACAACAACAGCAAAAAACATAAATCACTAAAAAGAAAATAGACAATTCCGAATCTGGTCTCCTTTCATGTAGACATTACATGTGTAATTAATTAGTAATGCAAATCAGTGGACAGCAAGGGTGCTCAATAGCTATTTCAGATCCAATTGGTTACCTTTGTGAAAAAAAAGTTTAATCTCTACTTCACATCATCCTCTAAAATAATGTCCTTGCAGATCAAAAATTGAGGGTGAAAAATAATATTATACAGAAGAAGAAGAAAATACGTAATGGCCCGGTAAATAGGGAAAAGTTTTAAATGCACAATGCAGAAGAGAGTATAAAAGCAAATAAGAGAGGTCCCTGTGGCTGTAGTCAGTTTAAAATCCTTCTCATGCAATTATAAATAAGATGTAAAGGTACAAATTTTGGTCTCCGTGACAGACAAAGTGTTACTATTTACATGTTTTTAAAAACTACTACAAATCATTAGAATAAGAATAAATAGAAAAATGAGTAAAAGACATTAAGAGGTAATCCAGATAAAACACAGAGTGTCTATATATTATTCCTCCATCCTTCCCCATCTTTGTCTTAGCACTAGTTGTACAGGTAACCATGTTCCTTTCTCAATTCTGGGTTTTCTGTCATCCTGCCGTCTCCTCTTAGATGGATGTAGTTCACTCTCCAGAAGGTGCTAAATAGGACGAGGGTGTGTAGGGGTCCCCAGCTGTGCAAATTCAAGACTTCTTCTATATCCCCATAGCCAAACAGCGGCTTGGCTATTTACAGAATCCTTTTGTTCTTTTTCCTTAATTTTCCTGAAAATATTGCTATTTTTATTTTGCTTGCATGTTGCTTTTCAGAAGTCTGGTGCCAATTTATTTCTCTTGCCCTAGGAGGGTGCTTGACCTTTCTGCTTTGAAACTCTAGGGAAAATTTTGTCTTCAAAATCTGATACTTTTTAACAGGATATGTCTCCAAGAACATAATTCTGGGTCAGTTACGCCAGGTACCTGGTGGATCTGTTTGCCTTCTGTTTATTTCTGGAAAGCTCTCCTCTATTATAGCTGTACAGATGAAACTTTCTCCACTGTTTGGTTTTGTTCTTACTACCTTCTGTTCTCCATTTCAACTACTTTCTCTGACACTTTTTACTTTGGGGTGATTTTATTTTGTTTGTTTTTCTGCCTTTCTTCAATATCTCATTACATTTTTATTTGAATCTGTTCTTTCTTGTTACCTCCTAATTTAGTCTTCATTTCTGAGACCAAGTTACTAAATTTGTATGTTTCTTTTATTTCTTGAGTTCAATCAACAATTTTTCCTTTCTCCCCATTACTCATCTATTTTTGTTTTTAATGCTTGACAATTTAGTTTGTCTTAAATCACAGCTTATTTTTGAGGCTATTTAATTGAGTTTGGAGTAATTGTGTTATATTTTTTTTCCTCTTTTTGAAGGGAGGAAATTGGGAGAGGGAATTTTCATCCCCTGAAATGTTCTGATTTTCATTGTCTGTATCCTTCTAGTAGCAGATTTGGAATATGTATGGATGGGGCGGATTACAGTTGTTTCTATGTGTGCATCTGTGGACAAGGTTTCTGTTCTTTGTGTCCAGGGTCCTAGCTCAGGAGTCCTTCCCTGTGGGCAGCAGGGGTGGGAGAGCTGAGGGAAACGCATGTCAGTCGGTGCCCTGTGCACCCTGTGTCTTCACGGTCCCAGGAGTCTCCCCGCCCCTCCTGTCTCTTCCCCACCTCCTCACCCAGGGGGACCATCCCGTCACTTTCTACCCTTCCACTTCCCCGAGTGGAACCCCTTCCATCCTGCCATCTGTGGTCCTCAGTCTCTCCCCCTGGTGCTTGGAGCTTCTAGGACCCTCTCTGTGTCATTTTTTCTCTAGATTCTCAGGATGGTTTTAGTTCATCCGTGGGAAAGACTTTTTCTCACTTCTGGGCAGTTTTTCAGGACTCCTCCGTGCCAAGCCTTTCCAGGGGAACTCAAGGAGGAGTCTTTCTAGACAGGTAATTTGAAGAGTGGACTAGTCATTTTTCCTAATGGTACTGTGTGGGCCCATTTGTTTTTCCTCTGATTTGTACAGGTTTTTGACTGGCAGGGTTGGGTAACCACCGTGACTTTGGATTCTCTGATGTCCCCTGAAAATGAAAATCTGAATCTGTTACTTGAAGAGTTTTATTGACAGGTTTAATGTGACTGCCTTGGGGAGAGTAAAGTTTCTCCAAAGTGAAATTAAGAAAAACTAAGAAAGGCAATTCTTTAAGAAAGGTTATATCATTTGATGTTATAGTCACTAGTACATAAATTATGTAAACATTTTGATTATCTCAATATGATTAGTGATTTAATAGAAATGGAGGTAAGAAAAATAAATTTATGACAAGAATAAATAATAGCTTTTTATATTTATAAGTTTAATAATAATTTGAGTTACACATCTCTGTTTTATTATTTATTATTTTATTTTATTTATTATTATTTTATTATTTATTTATTATTTATTTATATCTCTGTTTTATTATCCTACCTCCAGACACCAAGCAACCCAATGCAAATTAAATCCAGTCACCTTTTACACTGTGCCTACAATTAATTTCATAAGAATCATAACTTTACACTTGCATTGTTTCTGTAAAAGTGTATGAGGATAAAGAATATTTCTTTGACAAAGCACTCGGTACATGTACAATTCTTAAATATGTAGACTATATAAAGACGTGTACCTTGCCCTGTGCTCTGCAAACGTGATGGGGACCTGAGTGCACAGCGATCATACAATTTAGGGCCCAAACTAGATGTTTCCGGCCACGAAGAGGAGTGTGATTGGCAATTACGCTGAGGTCCTGTAAACGTGGATTGTCACTGCCCTGACTGACTTACCAGGCTTGTCTCATATCAGGATGAGACCCTCCATCCCCACGATGTTGGCACAAACCAGCTGGTGCCCTTGCCTGGATACCCCTGTTCACGCTTCTGGACTCGATTCGCCTGCTATTTCCTAAAGGAGAGTCTCTAAATGCAGCGCCCTATTCTCTTCTTTTGTGGTATCCACCATATTTTACAACTTAATATATTGAGTGTGGTTGGTAGTTGAAGGCCTGTCGTCTCTTCTAGTCTGTAAGTTCAGTGACGAGTGACCTCTGTTTTTCCCATTACTGTCACCTCATTGCCTAGAACATGGTAACTACTTATTCAACATTTGTGGAATGAATGAGTGAACGAATGAATGATCAAATGAATGAGTTGGCACCTCTTACCAGCTCTCGGAAGAGTGATCCTGGGAAAGTAATTTAATCTCACTGAGATTCTGGGTCCTCGTCTGTAGTGAGAAGGTAAAAAATAGTACAATCTTCATAAAGTTATTTTGGGATTAAGTGAAATAAGACCTTGAAAGTGATTCACTGTGCGGGCACACAGAGGTCAGGCCCATGAAATATTATGGTAATTGATTCTTCCGTTTTCAGCCCAGATTTCCTTTCTTCACCGTGCATATTTCAAACCAAGCTTGAAATTTTGACTTGAGGTAGGAAGTGTACAAAGGACATCAGACACACAACCCAGGGGACACAGGAGCTGATCCAACTTCATCAGACCCGGGGGCTCCGCCAGGACTTCACATGGCTTCCTGAGCTCTGACTGCCTGGAAACCGCCGAGTGCTCACTGCGCTATCAGGACGGGCCCCCCATCTCCACACCGAGCATCTCTGCGGTGGTCCCTGCTCTGGCTCTGGGTTCCCCTGCAGATCTCCGGAGCCTGGGAGAGACCTGTTCCTCTGCCCTGCCACCTGGAGCATCCTTGCCGGTGGAGCTGGGCCTGGCCTTTCTCCTGACCTCCCTGCCCATTGCGGGCCCCCAGGTTTCTGACGATGATGGGATATGACTTTCCTCCTGGAGAAGGTCTTGCCCATCTGGTTGACCTTCAAGCTGCTTGATGGTTCAGTTCATCTCCGCTCTCTCTCTGGAAGTTTGCTAGGCTGTGCTCCTCCTTCCCCAGGGCTCTTGGGGCTCACTTTGCAGGGGAAACAACTCCCTCCCTGCTTATTTTAAAGGCATCTGTCACCCTCCACCTTCCCTCCTTCCCTCAACGGGTCACTCAAAGTTGTGACATTTCAACCTTCAACCATGTGTCACTTCAAAACAGAAAAAGTGTTTCATCTTTTAAAGCTTATGCTTCTTCTGGGTTCCTTAGAGAACTGCTCTGTAGCATTTCTGTTGCCCTTATTGTTACATAGTCATAAGTTTCCGTCTGCTTACAGGATAAATATATTACATTAATATGGTGTGAATAAATGAAAGCAGTAATTATGCTTTATCCTCTTCTCTTTTGAAATTTCCAGTTTGCTTGTTTCAAGAAGAAAAGGAAATGGCCACATCTGAAACAATATTATTTCACTGCTAAACAAGAAAAAAATGCAAGAAGCTCACCCAGTGTGACAGGTTAAAGGAGATTTCACTCCTCCCCTGCTTCTTTTGGAAAAAGACTTCATCTTTGTATCACTTTACCGACTAGTACATTGACCAAAACTTGGGATATTATTTTACAAGTGAAGAAAAAAAAAGCATCTCTCCATCAGAAGATAACATTTTCTTCTGTTATTATAACAATAACAAAGGAATGAGACATTTTTAAGTGATTGGCAGCCATCATATCCTTAACTTTCAAATCCAAAGGTTCCCATCACTCTTTTGTGAACAGGTCCTTCTCTCTGATTTTATTAAGGAAACACAGGCTGTCTCTCAGGATCACCCCCAATTCTGTGTGTCTGGCCATCTTTGAGTGTAGATGTGGGTCTAAAACAGCTCAGAACCAATTTTGACTGATGTTTTGTGCACATAGTAGGTGTTCAATGAATACTCGTGGGCCAGATCGAAAGTCATGTTTAGATTTTGAATAGAAATGTTTCCATTATTTTAGGTAAGACTTACCAGTGTTAAAACATCTTGAGCTTGAAAGTGTATTCTGAAATTTAACTGAATCTATTATGCGTTTGGATAAGTTTTAAATATATTTTAAAGATTTTTAAAATAATAGTAATGAAATATTATATGATTTGTTTGAAGAAGTTTGTTCCTTTCAAGAAACAGCATTCATTGATTTGACATTATGGGTAGTTTATCCATATAGAAAATCAAATCCACAGAATAATCTTTACCACACAAATAAGAAGCAATGTCCCACTTAAGTCACAGTAAAAAGTGAAGCTGCAGTCCAGTTTTCTACCTTTTCCCACAACATTTGTGTTTAACATAAATGAAACTCTCATCAACATATAGGAAAAATATCACTTAAATCATACGCTAGAGAACGCTTGCAGGCTGCGCTCCAAGCACTCTCAGGGCTGGTGCAGCACTGATACCAGAGGACGCAGCAAGTGGTGTTTCCCTGAGGAAAATCGCGCGTTCGG
Organism: Kogia breviceps; assembly: GCF_026419965.1. NCBI lineage: Eukaryota > Metazoa > Chordata > Mammalia > Artiodactyla > Physeteridae > Kogia > Kogia breviceps. The sequence goes on from NC_081324.1 coordinate 1,822,178, forward strand.
TGCGATTTAAGCACTTCCATCAATATTTCTCAATGATAGGATGGAAAGCATGGTCATTAAGTGTGCAAGGAAACCAAGTTGGGAGCAGCAGATAACACCATAGAGAATGGGAACCATGACATTTAACTAAAATGGTCAGAGAGGGGCTGGGAGTCTGCAGAGGGGGGTGCGGCGGGGCTGGCCCACTGAGCTGGACATCGGGGCAGAAGAAGTTGACCCCTGTGGGCCCTCATCTTTCTCTTTGCGCCCGGGAGCTCTGCGAGCACACTGGGGCCCAGCCCCCCCCTTCCTCACGCGGTCGGGGGCCCAGCCCCCCCCACACTCATGCAGTCAGGGTCTCGGGCGAGCCAGGTGGCCTGCAGGTGACTCTTCCCTGGGTCTCTGTTTTGCAAACCGCTGTTTTAGGAACTTACACGATGGGCTTATATTTTGACGGAAGAGGGCCTAGACCGCATGTGAAAAACGACACAGCAAAGTCGTTTGGGAATTTTATGAAGAAATCTATTACAGGAACCTAGAAGTTATAAAATTCACACCGGACAGGCTGTCCTAACCAAATGGTAATTACTTATAAATTTCCCACCATCGTGTGCATAGCCTTAAAGAGTTGACATTTGTCTCAATATTTTGCTTTTGCCTCATCAGTTTTGCTTTTTTTATTTTCTATTTTTTTTTTGCAGTACGCGGGCCTCTCACCGCTGTGGCCCCTCCCGTTGCGGAGCACAGGCTCCGGACGCGCAGGCGCAGCGGCCACGGCTCACGGGCCCAGCCGCTCCGCGGCACGTGGGATCCTCCCGGACCGGGGCACGAACCCGCGTCCCCCGCGTCGGCAGGCGGATTCTCAACCGCTGCGCCACCAGGGAAGCCCGTTTTTCTTTATTACTGTCGTTGCCATTGTCACTATTTAACTTTTTGGTCAGGGGGAGATGATGACTGGTTTGCCCTGTTTACATGTCAGAGAGATGCAGAGAGGCTTTCAAACTAATTTGCCTGTGTGACCAGGCGCTAAACTGTCCTTCACTGGGGACAGGACTGCTGTGCCTTCAGGCTGCCTAGCTATTCAAACAGTTCATGCCACCGCTCCGAAGATGTGACACACCAGGACTTAAGACGATGAAAGGGGTTCAGGAGAGAGCAGCTGAAATGATTAAATGCTCAGAAAATAGCACCTATGAAGGAAGATTAGAGGGTCCGTGATTATGGAGCCCGGAGAAGAGCAGCAGGACCTAATAACCGTCTTCAGGGTGCTGAAGGGTTATTATACGGAGGCCGGTGACCAGCTGTCCCCTCTCTCCACTGAGGCTAGAGAAAGAGGAAACAGGCTCAGACTTCAGCAGGGAGGATTTAGATGAGATGTAAAGGGCTTCCCTCCAGTGAGGGCCGTTAACCAGGAGACAAGTTTCTGCTCCTTCCCCTGGGGGAGGAGCCGTTTCTACCCCGGAGAAGTGCCAGGTGGGGGGCACCATAGTGGTGTGGCCCCAGGCAGGGCCGCTTTCGATTTTGGAAGATACTAAAACATCGCATAAAACCGAGGCTACGCTCCTGCGGGCAATATCTTCAGGGCCTATTTCCATCTCCATTGGTTATTGTTTCAGTTCTTTGAAAGCGGCTGTGAAAGTGTGTCTGTGTAAAGGTCAAGTATTTCAAAGGACAGTTCAATGGAGAGGGTGCACTTGCTGGAAGTGACCAGAGGCAGCCGGCTGCTATGTATTCTAGCTCTATTTTCATAGATTATTGTAACAGCATCATCAAAAGAACTGAAAGCGGTTTAGAAGAAAAGAAAAATTGGAATCAACTCTAGCCGCGAGTTCTTTTCGATGGAAATCATCTTTGATGTTTTAAAAAGAATGTGGTCAGTCGGTCAGTAGGTGTTTTTGTTTGTTTGTTGACTGGGAAAAAAGAGGGAAAGAAGGTAAAGAGGGAAGGAATGTTTTTCTTAAACATTTGAATTTCTACACTCGAAGCATTTCTAACCTGCAACTTTTATGTGGGTCTTGGATAAGCTCCAGACACAAATATTTTGAGAATTCTTAATGGTTTCAGTGAAAACTTGCCTCTGTTAAATAAGAGAAAGAAAGGAAGACAGGAAGGAAGGAAAGAAGGAAGGAAGGAAGGAGGGAAGGGAGGGAGGAAAATTGAATTATTGGAGCATCATTGGTGGAATATTTACTTCCTGGGGTATATTTGTAGTGGGGAGGGGTTAGCGGGTATCAATTCCATTGATCTAACCACAGTTTCTCATGCTTCCCCTCAGCACCTCCGTCAGTGATGATAATGCTTGTAATAAATTTATTTCAGCCACAGAATAAAAATATTCGCCTTGTTCCCCCAGTGGGATCCCCACAATATAGCAGAATGGGGCTAGTAAAATAGAAATCAAATCCTTTTCTTTTTCTTTTTCTTTTTCTTTTTTTTTTTTTAGGGAGGGAGGCAGACTCTAATTAAAGACCATCACCCTCATCATACGGTTTCAAAATCGGAATTTCTTTTATCAGTTGCATTTAGCCTGTCTCCTGCTTATCTTTCCAGAGTCCTTCCTCACTGCATCTCTTTCCGAATGCAGTATTTCAGCCAAATCAAGACACTGAACGTTCCAGGGCTTCAGCACGACTTTCATGCCCTCACACGTTCTATCACTTCACTCTCTCCCTTTCTGGGAACCCTCTGAACGCACTCCGCTCCTGCTCGCCCCTTACTTTTCTGGGTGGTGAACGTTCGTTCCACTACAGGACTAAGCACAGGGTAATTGACTGTCCCCCATACCTTGGTGTTTCTCCCGTGAGCTGTAATCCCCTCAGAGCACATTACAATTTCATTCCCAGCACCTAAAAGTATGCTTAGCACTCAGCACACACTCAAATAATGGGTGGATGGTGTGGGGGGTGGAGGCTGCAGGATGGAGGGGCTGGGGGCTGGTGTGGGGGGTGGAGGCTGCAGGATGGAGGGGCTGGGGGCTGGGGGGAGGGGCATGTCTGCAGGATGGAGGGCCTGGGGGGTGGATGGTGGGGGTGGGTGAATGAACAGAGCTCTACTCTGTGGGCAGGACTCTGTCTTGCTCAGATATCACATCTTGAACCTCGGTTTTATTAACCCCCTGGGTTAAATCACTAATTGGATGACATTCCGCTCTTTTACAGGAACCAAGGCCATTGCATTGCTGTTGCTCAACTCTCTTTAGTTTGGAAATTCATGCTGCTTATTTTAGGGGAAAATGTGTTTTTCAATCAATTACACTTTTCCATGTGCCGCCCCAGTTACGGCATCCAATGCTGACAACTTATCGTCGGGTCTTAAGTGACAACAGGTGCCGCTGCTTGTAGAGAAGTGATGCTTTGTTAGCCGACTGGCCACCGAGAACCAGAGCACTGCCCAGACCACACTCGCTGCTTCTCTCTGGTACTTAGATGTGGACACCTGACAGTCATTTTAAATTTTCATCAAGCTTGGGGAGCAGGGATTTGGGAATGTCTCTTTATTTTTCCATCATAGTAGAAATCAAAGTGTTTTTACAAATCCTAAAGGAAAAGGGTACATACTTATATTATGCTTTGTTCTTAAAAACCGGCATAGAATGGGACTATTTTGTTCCCAAAATAGACTTTAGAAAGAAATCCACTTTACAAGTTTGAAGAAAAGAATCAACACCGCAGTCCTCCTTCAGGGCTAAAGGTCGATCCCCTCCCTATAAATTCATCAAAGTGTGTTCCTTCTACCGAAATTGTATAAACAGTTCTTTCTCCATTTTTCCCTCCAAAGGTCTCTGTACCTCAGGACAGTGAGTCAATCATTCCTTTTAGTGGAGACGATTTCTAAATAAACACACCCCTCTAAAAAGGTAGAGGGTCATCAATGACTGTGGTTGGTGGTTTGGATGAGGAAAAGGGCTGGTTTGATGTTACTAGTAGCTGCCCATGAAAATAATTGTGGTGACTAGCTTGACAAGGTTATTTCCTTTGATGACGCCACCGTTTCAGTAGTAAAAATATGTTTAAGACATGTATCCAACTTCAGATAAAAATTGTAAGCCTCTAGAGAACTCCGCTCTGCCTGCCTATACCCGACTAAATGTACTGTTTTCGGTTTTAAATTTACACCACCCATGATCTTCTGTCTGATCTGCAGAAACTGTGATTAAATGTCATAAAATGTTCAATAGTTTTGATAAAAATATAATAACATGTGTAACTCTTCAAAACATCTCACCAGAGATGGAAACAACTGTAAACAAGGATTCTTGGGTTCTCGGGGTGGGACCATGTTTCTGGTTCGCCTGCATCCGTCACTCCAATACAGCAGCAGAATACATGGAAGTAAGAGAGTCGATTCTCTGGAAAACAGGCATTTTGGATTCTAGGTTATATGCATCATTGAGGATATTTGGAATCTGGGTACCTGAAGGCAGTTGTATAAGAGCTTTTGATGCTTTTTAAAACTGAAGGTACTCATTATTTGAGGCTAATGGCAGGGCAACTAATCTAACCTATCAACGTAAAATAAAGATTTCTACTCGGTCTCCGAAAAGAGCTCACGCAAGAACTGGCACGCGCCCCCCCCCCCCAGGCCACGCCTCTCCGGCTCCAGTGATGTCCTCTCTTGCCCTCCCCTTCTTGGTACCTGGTTCTGACAGCCGCCTCCTTCTCTGGCTTCAGTGGATCCGTCCGCCCCTGCGTCTACCCTGCAGGCTCCCTCTCTGCTTTGCACAGCATTAAAAACAGAAGGTGGCCTTTCAGCCCCTCTCTGGCCACTGCCCACCCCCTCTCCTGGCATGAATCTCCTTGAACCTGTGGTCCACGCTGGCGATTATCGAACTTCAGCTTGAGAATCCGCCTTCCTGAGAAGCCCTGCCCACCTCGCTGGAGCGGGGACCACAGGTGAGGAGCCCGCGGGCTCTGCCAGCCTCTTCCTGGGCTCCATCCTCTCGCCTTCCACGCTCAGCCCAGATCGCGCGCTGCGGACCCGCCTCAAGATTCCCCTGGAGCTGCTTCGGTCAGGCCGGGGATGACTTCCTGCCTTTGCGGATTCCGCGTGGGACTTGTTTCTGCCCTGAACTTCCTGGACTCTCGGTGTCTAAGAGCTCTGACCCCGCCTCCCAAGTTCAGCATCCCAGGATTCAGGGTTACGGCCGTGGGGAGCTCCTCCTGCATCTGTACGGAGGCCCCAGGCTGCAGCGCCCACTTCTTGGTGCTGTCGCGTCCTGCAGGAAAGCCCTGAACCTGCCTGGACTTTCTCCCTTTCGGGTCTGGAACACAGGACGTCTGAGTCCCAGCGAGCAAGGCAGCTGGGCTCCACGTGCTAATGGTTCAACTGGCCTGAGCGTGTCTTGGAGGAGACGGTTTCTGGAACCCCAAGCAGCCACCCCTCCTTGGGCCGGCCCCTGGGGGAAGTGGTAAGACACTCTTCGGAGGGAAAAGTCCCTTCCTGGTGGGGTGTTTTGCAGTTTCAACATATTTCTCTTCTCTTTTCTTTATGCTGGATGAGGGACCTCACCGCTGTAGGAGACTGAGATCAAATCATAGCATCGTCAGGTGTTGTGTGAAAGCTTAAAGCTGCTCACAAACAACGTGGGCCATCCCGCTTCGAGAAGGATGCTGAGTACCTTTGGGGTTACACGAGGAGTGCCAGGTTTTATGGGTAGGTGTCTGGAGAGCAGGGCACAGGGGACCTGTGGCCACACAGCATGGGAGCTACAGCCATGGCTGAACTTTCGACCAGGTCAAAAGTTCCTTCCTCCCTGGTGTAAGGAGCTCCCTGGCGTGGAGTCCCCGAGGAAGGGGTGGCCTGCCTCCCACGATGTGGAGCAAGGGACCAGGTAACGCACTTTCGGTCACCCTGGCCTCTAGGGCTTGGTTCCCAGCCGGGAGCTCGAGGACGCAGGGTGACTCAGGGAAGCAAGAAGAGAGGCTGATCCTGCAGCAGGACCCATGGCAACGGCCAAGGTCCAGGAGCAGGTGTCCCCTGATGGCTCCAGGGAGACGGCCCCGTGTCCCCACCAAGCTGCTCCTGTGCTTCTCCTCGGGGCGGCTTCCTCGGGGTCCTGAGCTGTCTTCCCAGCATTTCTGCGGAGCCCGCGGCCCAGACACAGCCTTCCCAGGTCTTCTGGGCTCCAGTGAGCCTGAGGGCCTCCCGTTCATCCTGCAGTGTTTCGCCCTCTGCTACTTCTTGGCTTTGTCCAAGACTCTGTTTTCCGTCTCTCCCGTTAAGCCCGTTGTCATGAATTGAAGAAGATTGTATACATAACAGCAAATGGATGTATCCGGTTGGAGAAGGAAAAAAAGCTGAGTGGTGGTAGTGAGGTCCGGTGGAGTTCTTGATTATCAAAGTCAAAATCCCAAATAATCATGCTAACTGAAACAATGGGACCAAAGAAATGACATTAAGTGAAAGACTCCACATTCAGAAGAAACAAAAGACCCGGAAAAGACGGCCTGATGGTAAGTGTTTAATACCTGGTTCTTTCAAAATAAAAGCAAAAACCCAGTGTGTCGTGTTTGCCAGCTTCCTACTGCGGCCGATTTCAGGCTACCAAAGGTATGACCACTGGCTCGCAAAATTCTTGAAAATTGCATAGCTGGCTTTCGGGGCTGCCCAGCGCCAGCCTGCTGCCCACCCACTATCCCGTGTGCCCCCCAAGGTCCCAAGAGCTCAGCACCTTTTAATTTGTCTTAATCCCCCCCAGCGCAGCACCAGGAGGGGGGGGGCGGGGGTGTGTGCAGGGCGAGGTTGGGGCACGCCCGCGGCTGCCTTCCCCGGGCTGGGGGTGCAGCGATTACGTCATCATTGCACTGGGCTTTGGCCAAAGGAAAATCCCATGGGAGGTATTGTTTTCCAGGGAAGACACTTTATTTAAAGAGGAGGCACATAAAATATACGGCGTTCCGAGCGCCCGTGGATGCAACAGCGGGGAGGAAAGGACCCACGGGGGGCGGGGGGCAGGAGGGGCCTGCACAGAGCCCCGCTCACACCAGGGCTTCCAGCCCACGGTGCGCAGAGAGGACGTCAGCAGCCGCCGTTCTGCACACGGACGTACGTGAAGCCAAGGTCAGAGGAGCGCGCTTGCTCAGCGGCTCTCAGGCCAAGCCCTCTGCCCACCACCGGGCCCGTGAGGACGGACGGCTCCCGAGACCCCAGCTCTCAGGCCCTCAGCCCACACCTCCCCAGCTCCATCGGTGGGGCGAGGACGGCATGTGCCTCACACTCGCGGGGACGGGGAGGCTGTGACAGCCCCGGGGCCCCCGTGATGCCGTGCTCACAGACGTGAGGCCCCGCTGTGACACGATCGTCTCTGTGACAGCCTCACCCCTGACCCCCCACTGCTGCTGGGGGAGGGGGTGCTTCCCTTTCGTCCCCCTGGGGCTCCTCTTATGACCACTGGCTTCTCCCCCGTCACGACCTTCTCCTCCTCGTCCACGTGGCCGTTTCATCGTATTATTAGTAGCTTCTCTCTCGATCCCCGGGTAAAGCTCAATGATCACTTACTTGTATCCTGATGACTCGTGAACTCATATCCACAGCCCGGAACTCCCTCTCTCGCCCCAGATCCATTTACACGCCGTCTGTGGCCCAGCTGTGCGTGTTTCCCATACGCACCCCGGGGCTCCAGGCTCAGGACTCCGGAGACATTGACGGGCACTGAGCTCCGCGTCCTCCGGCCTCCATGGCGGTGCTGCTTTCTGTGAGCGGGTCGGTGGTTGTCCCCCTGTTTCCTAAGACCTGGGCACTTGTTTCGACTTAAAAGAAATTAATTCTCCAATCTGCTCCCGGGTAGTATGAACTTGAAGACTCCGGAGCACGCTGACCCTAGAAATTACTCTGTGAGCGCCGGCTGTGAGCCGCCCCAAGCAGGGCAGGCGGAACTGGGAAGTGGGTGCAGTCAGTGGCTGCTAGAAGCCGACCTCAGGATGGCCTGGCCGAGTCCCTTAAGACGCTGCGGAGAGCTTTGAAAACGCAGGGTTACCTTCCACCTGCAATGTGGAAGGCTAAGCCATTCAGTTGGGAGAAGGCCACGGAATTCCATCACTTTATAAAATACCCCGTAGGTAAAGGAAGAGGCAGCCTGGTGTGGAGACCCTGTTGACGTCAGAGCAGGTGAGCTTGGACCCGGGGGGCAGGTTAATTTGGTGACTGTTTATGAAGAAAGCACGGTTAGGTGGTTGTAACAAAGCAATAGAAGAGCTTGAGGCCCGATAACATTCACTTCTGGAACTATTTTTTCCCAGGAGTCAAGACAAAAAGACTTTTTAAAGTATTAAATCACTGAGTGTTGGGCCCTTGCAACAGAAGGCAGCCCAGGTAGCATCCTTCCTGCCCCGACGGAATGCGGGTTCTGTCCACAGCACTCGGTGGGCCCAGTGCGCACCGAGGTGAGGGAGACCGTGCTGCCATCAGGGGCTCCTCGTCCCCCACCGTGCCTGACACCCCCTCCCCTTTCCAGCCACGCCTGGACGGGCATCTCCCCCACTTAGGCCCATCTGGACGGGGGTGAGGGACACCCACAGCAGCACGACAAGAGCTGCGCTCAGGAAGCCCTCAGTTCCCGCAAGACTCCCTCCCTCCCTCAGAGCCGCAAGGTGTGCAAGGGCTCCAGCAAGGGGAACCTGACACAGCCGCTCAGCCTGAGAAGCCCCTTCATCCACAGGCGGAAGAACCCCTCCCCACTTAGGTGAGGAGCCAGGCCACCCCAGGAAGCTCCATCTGCACCCCTCTACTACGTGTAACCAGCAGAGTTTTAGCAAAACCCCAGTAGGACCAGACAAAATAACACGGCAAGGGCTCTGAAAATTCAGTTATCGGTGGAACCCCAAATTTAGGCCTGCAGCTGGCAGCTGAGATGCAAGACCTAAGTGCTGCTCAGAATCTCCTAATGGAACAGGCAGAGTGTTCAGGGTACCACTGAACATCACTCGCCACACGAAGAACCAGGAGCAGCAGGATGTGGATGAGAAGCGCAGCCGCCCCCGACGCTGAGATGAGCCCACGTCAGAAAACCTGGCAAGGATTTTCAAGGAGCCCCTACAAAAATAATTCAACAACCAATTACAAAGTATCTTGAAACAGATGGAAACATGTCAGCGATGAAATGTAAGTTTTTGAAAAATAATGGAATGGAAATTACAAAGCTAAGAAATACAATCACTGAAAGTAAAAAATCTCACCGGAAGGGCTCGGTAGTAGAGTGGAGATGACAGAAGACAGAATCAGTGAACTTGAGGGCAGATCGATAGGATTTACCCCATCTGAACAACAGAGAGAAAATGGAATTTAAAAACCAAATTGAACAGAGCCCGAGGGACCTGTGCTACAACAAGGAGAGAGACAAGATTCACCCCAGGTGTCCATGAAGGAGTGAAGCTAGCAGAGTATCTGAAGATATAATGATGAAAAAAAACCCCAGTCTGGCAAAGATATAATAAACCTCTAGATTCAACAAAATGAATGAACCCCAAAGAGGATAAGCTCAAAACTAAGAGTCTACCCAAACTAAGATGCATCGTAATTAAACTTCTTAAAACTAACAAAGAAGAAAACTCTGAGAGCAACCAGAGAAGAACAACGTTATCTAGAGAGGAGCAGATTTCTCCTCGGAGACCACGGAGGCCAGAGGAACTGGGGCCACCTTCCAAGGGCTGAAAGGAAGGGACAGTATGTGGCAAAAAGATCCTTCAGGAATTGAGGGGAAGTAAAGACACCTTCAGAAGAGGAAACAAAGGGAATTTGTTGCTAGCAGACCCATGCTTAAAGAAGTTCTAAAAACAGAGGAAATGACAAAAGAAAAAGCCTGGGAGCACTGGGAAGGAAGGATGAAGAGGAGGAGACATGAATATGAGTAAATCACTAGCCTTTCAACTCGTGAATTTCTAAAGCATACGTGACGATTGCCACAGCATCACGGCACCTTGTGGCTCTCAGCACACTATCCAAGGAGTAGGAAGAATGAGGCAGCCTACCTGGGTAAGGTGAGCACCTTCCCCAGCCGTGATACAGCAGGCGTGCTGCCATACCCACGGCGACCACTAGGGGAACAGAGCAAAGCAATGCAACTGCAGACACCACGAATAAATACAACTGGAATCCTTAATAATGTAAAAGCAACACACAGGAGATCAAAAGAGAAACAGAAGAACAAGAAACAGAAAGAAATAAGGTGGCAGATTTAAGGTTTACGAAATCAATAATCACCGTAAGTGTAGACAGTGTAAATAATACCAATCAAAATTAAAAGGCAGTGATGGTCAGAGTAAGTTAAGAATCAAATTTTTTTTAAAAGGCGGGGCGGGGGGGGCTTCCCCGGTGGCGCAGTGGTTGGGAGTCCGCCTGCCGATGCAGGGGACGCGGGTTCGTGCCCCGGTCCGGGAGGATCCCACGTGCCGCGGAGCGGCTGGGCCCGTGAGCCGTGGCCGCTGAGCCTGCGCGTCCGGAGCCTGTGCTCCGCAACGGGAGAGGCCACGACAGTGAGAGGCCCGCGTACCGCAAAAAAATAAATAAATAAATAAAAAATAAAATAAAAGGCGGGGGGGACATGCTCTCTGAAGAAACTCACCTAAAATTCAATGACAAAGCTGATATGAAAGGAAAATGATGGAAGCAGATATACCATGCAAACAGGCACACTCACAGACACACACACACACACACAAGACGTGGCTATATTAATGTAAGATAAAGCAAACTTTAGAGCAAAGAAAACGAAACATGGAGGAACATTACACACAGATACAAAGATTAGTTCAACAGAAAGACGTTATGATCCTAAATGTGTATGCACATAAAAAAATCCCAAGGAACCTCCAAAAATCTCCTAGAAGTAATAAGTGATTTCAGCAATGTGGCAGGAGACAAGATCAATGCACGAAAATCAATCCCATTTCCATATACTAACAACAAATGTGTGGAAACTAAAGTTAAAAGCAATTACCATATACAGTTGATCTAAAGAAAATGAAATGCTTAGGTATAAAACAAGTACAGGATCCAGATGCTGAAAATGATCGAATGCTAACGAAATAAATCAAAGGTCTAAATAAACGGAAAGACACACCAGGTTTATGGATCGGAAGACTCAACATAGAAGAAGGTCAAGCTGACCTGTAGGTTCAGTGCAATTCCTATCAAAATCCCAGCAAGGTGTTTTTCAGACATAGACAGACTTATTCTAAGATTTCTATGGAAAAGCACAGTTGCACAATAGCTAAGACCACATTGAAAAGTAAGAATAGAGTTTGAGGGATCATTCTACCTGATACTGACGCTTGCAATACATCATCAATAATGAACACAGCATGATATTTGCAGGGCAATTGATCCATCGTTCAATGGAACAGAAATGAGAACCCAGAATGGAACCACAAAATATGTTCCACTGAGTTTTGACAAAGATGCAAAGTAAATCACTGCAGGAAGTACAGCTTTGTCAATAAATGGGGCTGGAATGGACATTGATGAGCAAAAACACAAAAGCAGAAAAACAACAACAAAGCCATGAAACCAAAAGCAAACAAAGATGAACAAAGAAATATTCACCTGAACCTACACCTCATACCTTATATAAAAATAAACTCAAAATGGGTCATGGGTTTAAATGTAAAACCCCAAAATATAAAACTGTTAGAAAAGACAATGAGGAAAAATATCAGGATCTGGGACGAATTATTTGACTAGGCACCAAAAACATAATTCATACAAAGAAAATTTGATAAACTAGATGCATCAAAATTACAAGTTTGCTCTGTTAAACTCCTTGTTAAGAGGATGAAAAGACAAACAATAGCTAGGCAGAAAATATTTGCAAGAATGTAAGAATATTTTCATATCTGAAAAAGAACTGTTTTCTCATATGTATATATATATATATATAAAACTCTTGGAGCTCAACAGTGAGAAACAAACAATCCAATCAGAAAATGGACTCAAGACACGAACAGCCGTTTCACTGAAGAGGACACACGAATGTCGATGACACATGAAAGACACTCAATGTTAATATCCATTAGGGAAATGCAAACGAAAGCTGCAGGAGGTACCATCACGCACCTATCAGAAGGACTAAAATGAAAAAGATTGACCACACCAACTTTTGTTGAGGATATGCTGGTACAGGAGAAAATAATGTTCGTCGCACACATACATTGCAGGTAGGAAGGCAAAAACCAGGCAAGTTCTTTAGAAGCTAAACATGGAAGTACCACACGACCCAGCGTTTTTACCCTTTTTCCCAGAGAAAGGAAAACTTATGTTTATACAATACTCTGAACAAAAAAATTCATAGCAACTTTGTGATAGCCCCGAAGTCAGAACAACCTAGATGTCCTTCAGTAACTGGGTGATGAAAGTAACTGTGGTGCACCTACATCTTCAAAGCTTACCCAGCAATAACGGAGGGACCATTGGTGCACAAAACCACCTAGGTGGGTCTCCAGGGAATTTTGCTGCGTGACAGAAGTCAGATCCAAAAGCCTGCATCCTTGCAATTCCTTGAGCACCATCGTTGACAAAGGTATAGAGAGGAGGACAGCCTAGTGGGGTCCAGAGGTGACAGAGGGCTTGGGGGTGGGGGGAGGCTGGAGGGTGGGCTAGGTTATACACAGGCCACATGAAGGACCCACGGGTAAGGAATGTTCCGTGCCTGGGTGAAAGCGCCTGCACATGGGCTAAACACACACGACGTACATACATGCACAGGTGCACGTAAAACTGGGGAAGTCTGAATATAAGCAGTGTCTGTCTGGTATCAATGCCAGTGATTTCCTGGACACGATGCTGTTCTATCGTTTTGCAAGATGTTACTGTTCAGGGAAAATGGATAAATAGCATACGGAATATCTCAATG
>NC_081324.1:1840000-1855000 GCF_026419965.1 Kogia breviceps
ACGTGGGGTCCACTTTCCAGATAAATGTTAACATCCCTTGTGTTTCACTCCAGGCATAAATTAATACATGTCAATAACTCATTTCCGGTATTTCAAAAGTGTTTAAAATATAAAACAACAATTCTGTGTGTATCAAAAGCAACTGGGGAGAAGAGGTGGCAGCTGCCTTTTGTCACCCAGAGATTTTATGGCTTTCAGTCATCAATCACAAAACTTCCCTATTCCTAAATACTTTAAGATAAGGGTGGTGGAAATCAAATCAATTCAGACGTCTACATGCAGGCCGCAATCTTTCTAACCAGGGACACACATGTTGTCCTTGTCAAGTCACCTCGGCATCAACCAGCTGAAACTATATTATCTGGTAGAAACCATCGATGTCCTTTCTTGGGTTCTTTGACACCACAGGAATGTCCACGACGACTGCAGCTCCGGTGAGACGAGGGGAGTTGTGGGTACTTCCTGAGTGGATTCAGACACTGTCACTCCGGTTTCAAAATTAAATTCCCAACAGAAGCACAAGGCCTGACGGTGATTATGTGGTAAGTAGCTAACACTGGCCTTGGAAAACCACATGGCGCGTCCAGCCAGGTCTGGGTTTAGATGCTCCTGCCTCTCGTGAGCTGCGTGAGCTTGAGCTTGACCCCTGAGTTTTGGGGTGCTTCCTCCCTGCGAAAGGCAGGTCCTCTTCACGCGCAGTGAGCAGGTGCGGCCGGATAGAACCGCGCTGGGCCCCCAGCAAGGGCACAAAAAGTACCAGCTACTGTCTAAGCTCAATATTGTATAAACGTGTTTATTCTCTGGAAAGCTGGAATGACTTGGATCAATTTCTTCAAGCCCCATTTGGAACAAAAGTGTCCAACACACAGACATAATTAATCCTATATGCAGAATTTTTATGCTTCCTTGTGTCTCTGAGGGTCTGAGGCCTTTGCTCATAGAGACATGGGTCTCCATCTCGTCACCTGTTTCCTATCAGTCCTGTACTAGCCTTTTTTATTTCTTTTTACGTTTCTAACAGGAATAACCCAAAGCAAAGCAAAAAAAAAAAAAAAAAAGAGTCAATTTGATGCACAGGAATTAAGGTCGGTGAAAGTATTCCTATTTGCATCTTATTTAATCAAGCTGTTTATGAAGAGGCACCTGAATGGGGGCAGGGAGGGCCATGTGGTTGTTGCGGAGAGTTACCAAGTGCTCGCCTAGTAAATATCTGAGCCATCGCGGTAACTGAGACTCAGTGAGCAAGCCGCCCCTGGCATTAGCAGAGCTTAAAAGAAACCAACAACAACACGGAAAAGAAAGAAAAGAAAACCCTCTGTGGTTATCCTGCTCCTGGTTTATAACTCAGTATAACTTCGAGTAATGCATGTTCCAGCAACTTTGCTGTTTTCTTCAATTAGTTAATGAAAGTACCGTTTTGATGGATGGCAGCCAGGAGAATTCATTTGTAATGAGCAGTGGTCCAGGGGATCACTCAAACAGTGACACCTTTCCCGTGGAAGGCTCCTTTCCAGGGTACTTAATTGTAACATATTGCTGCTATTATTTTAAAGTAATAACTCATTATAGAATAGGATTTCTATACAAGCCCTAATAATTCTGTTATGTCTACCATGATTTTTCAACATTAGCTAATGAACTGCCCCATCATTTATCAGTAAATAGCATCTAATGTTGCACAGTAAATCTTGTGTCAGAATTCTTTGTGCCAGCTTCCTAGATCAGGAACAATTAATATCACCAGAATTGGTGATTGGGGAACCTACATCCTCATCTGGCCTTGCAATGAAATCATTTGACAAGTTGATACAACAGTCCCATTTTTCATTCACTTTATCGGCTGCTGGCTTACAATGACATCCATAAGAGGTTTAGAACTTCAGCAAAGAGTCGAGATATACTTTAGGGCCGAACCTACCGGTCCAATTCCTCTGAAGCCTTCCGCGAAATTTCCCAAAACTTCCATTTTGGGTGATCACCAGGGACCCAATAAAAAATGAGCTACCCTTTTCGCTGATTCACATCTAGCATTTCCCTGAGCTCTGTGACAGGGTTATAGCGAAGTTTTCTCAAAGAGTTCCCTTCTTTCAGTCGGAGAGAGGTAAAACCTCATGACTGTGCAACTCTATGCTCTTTTCAAGGATACAGACTTCAGGTCCCCTTTGACACGGACTTAGGTATCAACGCGAGTGTGTGTGTGTGTGTGTACCTGCACCGTTCACATCTCTGCGCCATTTCTGCAGTGCACACACATACTGCTTTCAACATTTGGTTGGTTCATCGTCTTGGAAATGGATTACAAAATTGCCATCTCCAGCATCTCCCCAAATATATTCCAGGTATTATACTTCTCTTTGTAAAGAGTCTTCTTGACAAGGTTAACCTCACGGCTAAATGGGCTCTGTCTCCACGTAAAAGCATCGCAGACACATTTCCAGGGATCTGACCAGGACTACACCGCAATCTCCTGAGGGTGCAGAGGTGCAGAGCGGCGTCTGCTTGCTCGGCTCTGGTCTCTCTGCTCCTGTACGGATTTGTGGGAATCTCCCGGAGACCCAGGTGGGGCCTCCTTGACCAGCCTGGCGCCCGGAGCAGCGGGCGTCGGGGGGCAGTGCTGTTGCCATGGAACCGCAGGGAGATGCAGGCCGGAGGTGAGTACAGGCTCAAGGAGGACTCCTCACGGCGCCTTTCACACGTCCAGCTGCAAGGCGGGTCTCACTCTTAAGAGTGCTCTTAGGACCCTCCGCGGGTGCTCACGACACGCACCCAGGTCTGTCTGTGCTTAGACATGCAGCACCCTCGTCCGTCAGTCACGCTGAGAAAGCGGCGCCTTGGGAATCAGTTCAGCGCGACAGTAATTGGTATTAGACTCCAATAAGGTGCCGAATGGGAAAAGGTGAATGAAACTCCCGGAGCTATAGCACAGCTAATCGGCCAATATTCCAAACTCGTTTTTGCATCCCATTCGGATTTGTGAATTAAAACGGGGTAGGCAGCGGGAACACGGGAGGCCGATCTCAGCCCTCACGGAGGCGGCCGCGTCTGGAAGGCGGGGTCGGCGCTGTGCCCAGAGCGCGGGGACCACGGACACAGGGGCGTCGTCAGCCTCGCGGGACGGAGACGCGGGCGCTGAGAGGGAGGCAGCGCCATTGCACTGGCAGCAGAGACGCCTCCACCGAGAGTAAATCCATCCCCTCGTTCCTCCCACAACCTGCCAGGCTGGCCAGAGCAGGCAGGGGTTCAGTGGGGAGGCCTGAGCTGTTCTGAAAGAATCCGAGACGGCCTCTAAGTGCGTCTACCTTCCAACGGCATCCAGCTGATTTCCTGACGTTTACACCATGGAGACGTAACCAGCACGGCCGCCTTAGAAATGGCTCCGTAGCTGGAGTAAAGGACGGGGCGCAGCAAGGACCCAGCCACCCAGCCCGCGGGCGGCATGAGATGGAGCCCCTGGGGGCCTCGGCCCATACGCAGGTAAATCCAGGCCCCCAGAGGCACCATCTGTCTCTGCGGCCCCTAAAACTCCTACCAGCTTCTACAAGTGTGAGCGCTCCTCCCCTACCCTGTATTCCCTTGCACTGATTTTTCATATTCACAGACACTGGCTCAAAGCTCTGGGCAGCAGAGAAAATGCATAAGGCGTATACAAGAAATGGAAAATACGTCGCCAAAGATATTCTTTTCCTTCCCCCTTTTCAGGAACACTCTTACTTGTATATTTCAGTTTTTATCACACATATTCCTCTCAGGCATTCCAAATCCTTCTGTGGGAAAAGGCAGAAAATAAGTAATTTGATTTTAACCACTTTTCCCCTCCCAGTATGCTCCCTTCCCCTTGCCCTCTAGGATATATCTAATAGGTAAAGTTTGACTTCCTGTGTGATAATTGCATTTAGACCAAAACGAGATTGAAAACCAATGGGTTCCACCTTAACTGTCAACATTACATTACAAAGACATACAATGGAAATCATCCCCATCGTTGGACAGACTGGACTATAAAGATATTTTTGCCAATTGTCTTATATATTAAACTCTATGCATCCTTTCATAAGCATCAGATTATCAGCAGGAAAAAGAAGGCATATTAATTCATCCCTGTATTAAGATATTTAAACTCTAACATGCCTCCTGTAAATCAAATTGTGATGAGTGAAAACGAACTTTGGAGAGAAAGAAAAGAAAGGCCAAGTTTCATGCCCTCAGTGATACAAGTTCTCAGTCATGTAAAAGAGTCAGACATATTTTCTGAAATGGAGTCACCTTGAAACCTTTGAGATGTTGCTTCACCGATGAAATGCCTCTAAGCAAAAACAACAACAAAACTTTGTGTTCTCTGACTCCTTCCTGAAGCTGGCCTTCCTGCCCATCTGCCTCTGAGCACTGCCTCGGTCTCGCAGAAGATTAATATTTCAGAACTTGTCATGGGCAGTTCCGTCGACTCCACCGCTGCCCACGTCTGACAAGCTATTTATCATGTCACTAAGTGCCAGCATTAAATTATCCCCGCTGTTATGACGGCAACATTATTTATCAGGGTTGCAGCCTCAATACAAGGCTGCTTACAGCTGCTTCTGTCTTCTTTTTTGTCTTTTCAGGGGAGTATTGATCTCTGCAGTTTGTGTGGAAGAGAAAAGCAAGAAGGGAGGGAGGGGGGGGAAGGAGGGAAGGAGGAAGGAAGGAGCAAACAATGGAAATGATGGGTCTTATCCAATACGATGACTCTGCTGTGTTAATGTTCCTCCAAATTTGGAAACTTTTATTTTTACAGAATAAGCAGCCTTTGTTTCATCTTCCTTCTTCGTGGGAACCATACAAAGGGCTGAGATGTAGAGACACTGAAATGGACACTGGTGAAAATGCTCACTGTGGCACTGCCTCGTATACATCCATCCACAAGAAAGTTCCCTGCGTTTATTTCCTTTCTCTGTTCCTCCCCTGACAGTCAAGTGCCAACTGGAGGACCGTTTGCTTGTAGTGTCTGTGTGACTGGATAGTCAGCAACGGTTATTTTACTCGATAGAATTTTATTCAATTTTGTGAGGCTCTGGAGCAATTTGAATTTCAGGGTGAATATTTTTCCCTAGAAGCTGCATGAGTTGAAAATGCTGGAAGAAAATAAAATTGTCAGCATTTGTTCTGACTTTCTAAAAGAATGCAGGGTGCAATGATCTTTTTTAAAAGCTAAATCACAGTGACTCGGTGACCTGTGTCTTTCTTTCTGTCATGTTTGTTAGCATGTAAGTGAAGTCACACCCAGGAAACCAAACCTCACATCCAACCTGCTAGTTATGGAGAGATGACATGATTTATAGGAGAGACGGTCAGGGTAGGGGATCCTCCTGTTCAAGGTGACACCAGCCTGTCTAGCAGCCAGCAGTGATGGACCCGGAACCATTTCACCCAACAGACAGGGGTGTGGAACACACCAGCTTTGTCTCAGCCCAGTTCAGCAGGATAAACCAGATGGGAGCTATTTGGCCCTCCGCCATCCTCCAAAGACATCAGGGCTAAATTCTTAACATCTGAATCACTCAAAGTCTAAATGCATTTCTTGTTTATTGTGCTAACTTGACAATTTCACTTCCAGAATCACCTCCGTGGAAGCTGACCTTCAGCTTTTGCTTGAAAAGCATCGAAATGCTTTGGGGGCAGCTGGTCCACTGTTCTCTTCATAAATACTTCGAATAAGTGAATTTAGCCATTGTGCTGAGAGCAGAAAACTTAGGATGGTCTTAACGTTTGCTTTCGGACCCTAAAAACAAACAATAGGGTTTGAAATTAATTCCCGATTTCGGACCCATCCAGGTGAGCTGTATCAGGGCCGTGGTGGTGTCCACCTCTGTTCTTGAACAAACGGAAAGGGAATTCAGGGCAGTGGCCTCGGCCAAGCAGGAAGGAGCGAGGAGACGGTGAAAAGAGTGCCTGCTGTCCGCCTTTCAGCGGTAAGCACATGGTTAATAAAGTAATAATGGCCATTCCTTGGCCCCCAGGACCTCTTTGCTAGGACTCGGTGTTTAGCCCAGATTCAAAAAGGAAAAACAAAAGTGCAAAAGTCAAATTGTTGATGGTTTGTTTTCTTCTCAACCAGTTTGAATTCAGTTAGCTGACCACAACTAGTTTGAAGCTGAAGGATGTGAGGAAAGGGAAGAAATATGGCTAAATATAATGCAGACATTCACGATTCCAGGCTCTAGAAAGTGTCACTTAATTTTCTTAATGATTTAGGAGAAAGGGGGGAAGAAAGGAGAGGAGGATGGAGAAAGTTTACTTTCTTTAATGCAAACATATCCTTCTATTTCAATATCCACACACATGTATCTGTATATACATACACTCATGTGTATATATTTATATTTGTATACCTAACCTTGGCATTTCTACTTGGCCAGTAGCTGAAAGGCATTTAACTACTATCCCCAGATCTCCAATGGACCCCCGGCCCCAACAAGCACTACGTTTCTACAATTTCATAGGCAAATGAGCAACGCTGGGGCTTGTATTTTGAAAGATGTTGTGGGAAAGGCGTGCAAATGTTGTTCTTGTCTATGATGTTCGAAACCCTAGAAAGTCCCTTTGTTAACTCTCGGGGTTCATCTAAATCCCCGCCTGTAATGCTCTACTGTTCTCAGCTCCAACCCTTGCTGACGAGGAAGTAAAAACACACCAGGCGTTCTCCCCGCACTAGTCCCCCACTCTTTGAAAACTGGATTTGTGGTTCAACAAAGGAAAATCTAATTTTAACTTATGCACTAAAATTATTTAAGAGCTTATAGATGTGAAAAACAAAGATTGAATCACATATCACTTAGGTGTGCTTTCTTTCTTCCTTATTCTGAGACTTCCAATGAAGCTTTGCTTCCTGGTAAGGCTTATGAAATCTAAAACTCAGCACAATTGAATACACATTGGATGTGGAAAGAAAAATTGTAATTATATTAAGTAAATTTCTATTCTAACCGATTTTAAATGGTTTTATCTCTGTATAGTAATAGTGCATTAAAGAAGAAAAGTAAATTTGGAAGAAGTGAATACTTTATGTGTTTTCCTGCCAAGTGTCTGCAAAAGCACGTAACGCCTTCCTTTTTTAGTGTCTTGGCAATTCAAAATGATCCGTAAATTAGTCAAAAGATAAGAATAACTTACGTTAAAGGGACAGCATTTATATACTGAAATACACCTTATAATCCATGAGAACCGTACCCTACAAATCAGAGACAACAATTTTTATAGCTTTACTATTTTTATTCAAACACTTTCTTATGAAACATTTTAAAAATACAAATAAGGTGAAAAAACATAGTGATCACATAGACCCCCACCACCTAGATTGTACTGCTACCATTTTACGATATTGGTTTCACCACACATCTATCCATAGAGCCATCTTATTTTTGAAGCATTTCAAGGTGAATTGAAGGCATTGATACACCTCCTCGTAAATGTTTCAACATTTATGTCATTAACTAGAATGTATTGTATGCTTACAATTGAATTTTTCTTTTGAGGTAATATTTGGGATCGAACCCTTACCCCCTGCATTGGAAGGAGAAGTCTTAACCATTGGACCACCAGGGAAGTCCCTAATTCACTAATCTTAAATGCAGATTTACTAAGGCAAATGCATAGACCTGGGTCACTCAGACCCTATCAAGCTGTAGAGCATTACCCTCATCCCCCCAGATTATCTCTTGCTCTCTCCTGGGTTGATACCTGCCCCTGATCCCCACAGAAACAACTGCTGTCCTGATTATTTCTATCACAGGTTACCTTGGCCTGTTTTAGAATTCCAAATAAATTAAATTTAACAATATATATTTCCAATGCTCTCTGATGACCTAAATGAGAAGGAAATCCAAAAAAGAGGGGACGTGTGTATACGTATAGCTGATTCACTTTGATGTACAGTATAAACTAACACAATATTGTAAAGCAACTATACTCCGATAAAAAACAAAAACAGTCTATATTTCCTTCTAAGTAAGAGTTTTTCAATCAGATGATTGTTTCTGAGATTTGTCCCTGTTTTGGGGTGGGGTTTTTTGGTTTCTGTTTTTTGTTTTGGGATGCAACAGTAGACCATACCCTTTTGTTTCTGAGCTGTATTCTTTGTGCAGCCATATGTTTTCATTTCTCTTGGCTAACTATGCAGAGGTGAAATTCTCACGTTTTCTTTTTCTGGTCAGGTTTATTATTCAAATATCTTTTTAAAAAAAATTTGTGGCTGCACTGGGCCTTCGTTGCTGCGCACGGGCTTTCTCTAGTCGCAGCGAGCAGGGGCTACTCCTCATTGCGGTGCGTGGGCTTCTCATTGCTGTGGCTTCTCTTGTCGTGGAGCACAGGTTCTAGGCATGCGGGCTCAGTAGTTGCAGCATGCGGGCTCAGTAGTTGTGGCTCAGGGGCTCTAGAGTGCAGGCTCAGTAGCTGTGGCGCGTGGGCTTAGTTGCTCCACGGAATGTGGGATCTTCAGGGACCAGGGCTCGAACCCGTGTCCCCTGCATTGGCAGGTGGATTCTTAACCACTGCGCCAGCAGAGAAGTCCTCAAATATCTTTTTAATTTTTATTTCATATTGGAGCATAGTTGATTAAAAACGTTGTGTTCGTTTCAGGCGTACAGCAAAGTGATTCAGTTATACATATACATGTGTCTATTCTTTTTCAAATTATTTTCTCATTTAGGTTATTACAGAATATTGAGCAGCGTTCCCTGTGCTATACAGTAGGTCCTTGTTGGTTATCTATTTTATATATAGTAGTGTGTACATTTATTACTAAAATTTTTGTTGAAAGATTCTTAATGAATTGATGAAATAAAAGTAAATGTACATTAATAATTTTTTATAGAAAATATAAAGACAAAGCTTTATAAATTCAATTGAACCCAAACCCCCCACTAGATATTTATCTGGTGAGCACTTTGGTCTTGTCTGTAATCACATCAGAGCAGTAGGTCCAGGATTTGATTCCAGGCAATCTGATTCTGCATCCAATCCAGAGCCATCCAATTCTTTATTTTCTTAATGTGAGTATTTTTAGGGAAAACTTCTAAAAAGTTGAAGGAGATGTTTGCTATAATTTGTACCATAGCATTGAGTTCCAAAGTCAATATTGTGTGCTCTTCCAAAACTAAAGGAAACATGCACGTGTCACATACAGAAACACACACACACAACATATGCACGTATGTTGTGAAAATATTTTACTCTATGTGTGATAAAACAAATATTAACCCAAAGTATTTGTTGATAACCTATGGACATTATAAAAATTGCTTTCCCACCATATGCTTTTTTAAAATATCAGGAAAAAATTGGTTTTTCTGACTCAATTTCCAAATTCTAAACTTTTACAAAAACTTTAAATTATGAATTTAGTTTTGAAATGGTTCTTTTCTTTGGGCCTAGTGAAATCACTACTGGCTCTGTACTTATGAGCTTTTCCAAAAGTGCACCACTGAACCACCTGCATTATCATATTTAAATGAGAATGTTTTCCTTTGGAAGACCATCTCTAAGCTCAGTAAAAAGCTGTGCTTGGCTGAGTTAGTACTTGATCTAAGCGATGCATACAAGTCCTGACTTATTTTGGTGTCATGAGAAATATTCTAGAAAGTAAGACCGTGCTCTGAATGGATGGTGACACAATGTCAAATTACCAGATTTGAAGGTCATCAGTCAGAAACAGAACATGTGTAGAACTTCTTCAATCTGATTATGTAAAAAGTAATGTGGACAAGGAAATTAAAAGAACATAGAAAGTGACAAAGATGATATTAAAGACCCCTAGAGGACAAAGGGCTGTGTTTACAATTTATTCAAAGTTTCATACAACACAAATTAAATATAATACAAGCTACTTTTTAATTATTAAAATGAACTTTTCCCCCCAGAGATTTAAACTGTTAATAAAAAGAGAAAAGATAATTGCTCTCTCACTAAACTGCCCAGTGTCTGTCCCTTGAAATGGGGCTGGTTTCTTTAGACTCTCTTGTGATTACTTTCAAAGCTATTGTGAGTTTATGAGTGCTTTTAGCTCCTAATACAGCTTCAAATGTCAGTCTTTATATTACTGAAGGACAATTAGGCAAACCATGTAATTGTGTTGTCACTTATTAATTTCAAGCTCCAATGTCATAAATTATATGTTTTAATTAATACTGTGTCAATGGCAATCTGTAACTGAATGCATATGGAGGTTAACAAGAATACATAATTAAGAGAAAACAGTGAATAAGGGCACGGCTGAACAGTTTATAAAATTAGGCAAGAAACGGACTGCTTTGTCAGCATGTAAGCACCATTATTAAATAAAAGAAAAGAAAAGGATGGGGGCATTAATAAACTAGAGCAGAGAAATAGAAACAATAGAATAAGATAATAAAAATGAATTCATAAAAAAATGAATGAATGAATGAACAATACAATGAAACATTCTAAACCAAAAATACTCAAGAAAGTCAGTGTATTTGTTGCTGTGGTGTGAGTGTGTGTGTTCCCTCCAAATCCACATGTTGGAGCTTAACCCTCTATGTGATAGTGTTATGAGGTGATTAGGTGGTGAGGGTGGAGCCCTCATGTGTAGGATTAGTGCCCTTATAAAAGAGACCCATAGAGCTTGTCACTTCCACACTGTGGGGACAAGGTGAGAAGGTAGTGGCCATGCTGACTCCTTGACCTTGGACTTCCAGCCTCCGGGACTGTGAGAAATAAATGTGTGCTGTTTATAAGCCACCCAGGCTGTGGAATTTTGTTATAGCAGCCTGAATGGACTAAGGCTTTTATCAGCAGACGTTTCCAGTTAACTGAGTTGGTTAAAACCCTTCTTAAGTTTCAATTCTCAGTGCTAGAGATCTTTCTAAAATGTATGACCTCACTCGCCTGTCTTAGTAAACACAGCACAGGGAAAACCACTCAGCCTTCTTTCAGGGACTTTATTCTAACTAACATTTCTCATCATCTGGGGTCACGCCTGCCTACATTCTATTCTATCTGTGATATAGATCTAAAGATACCACACACAAGATACCTTCAACATAAAGAACTAGTGTTGCTGTTAGGATTTACTACTTTTTTTTACCTCATAAAATTAGAATGTGGGCCTGCTTTATTGAAGTTTCTGTGTAGGAATGAATTGAGGATTCACAGGAAGTCAAAGTTGAGAGGAACAACAAAAGCTGCTCGGTCGTTCATTTTACCGTCCTCTCACGCTGTCACCTCCTCGGGTTGAAGAATCTGGCCCTGGACACTTCTATCAACTGTTGTGGAAACAACTCCAACCAAAAATTATTTTCCAGTTTTCTTCCCTTTATGGTGAGTCTACTGTCATTGCAAAGTGAGTTGTCAGGGCTCATGAAGTGACCCTGCGCGTGAATAGTGGTTAATGAAACGTGTCTGGTTTCTAAGACACAATGGGCTAAAAATTAATACAATTTCTTTGATTTTTCTACTCAAGCTGCATTGTGAAAGGATGCGCCATCGTCTAACTTAGTGACCTTGGAAAGCGGTTTTATCTTTGGGGGCTTCAATATTCTCTCCTGTCAAAAGAGAAAATCAAAATGCCTCACAGGAGAGCAGAGGGGGTTCATGAGCAGAAACGATGGAAAAGTGTATCATGAACGGTCTAGTGCAAGCACAGGTGAGATTCTGTTACGAGTTACACAGGCTACTGTATAACACCACCTATACATGGAATCTGAAGTAGATGGACTCAGAAACAAAGAATGGACTGGTGGTCGCCGGGGGCAAAGGCTACAGACTTCCAGTCATAAAAGGAGTAAGTTCCAGGAATCAACGGACAGCATGGTGACAATAGTAAATGAGATTGTGTTATATTCTTTTTTTTTTTATGTGTTATATTCTTGAAAGCTGCTGGAAGAGTACATCTTAAATAGTCTCAACATGCACACTACTAACTGTATGAGGTGAAGGAGTTGTTAACTAATGCTATTATGGTCATCATTTCACAGTACACATCAAACCATCCCGTTGTACATCTTAAGCCTACACAATGATACATGTCAATTACGTCTCAGTAAAGCCAGAAAAACGAACAAAACAAGAGCAAACCTTGCTGAGAAGCCACCTTTCTTCTTCCGCTTACAGATCTCAATCTTGTTCTGTACGGAGTGGCAGGTACAATAAATATTTGCCACAAACAAGTGAAAGAAATGGTTAGGCATTTTGTAGAAAATGCATTTTCCTGGAAGCACCCTGAGAGTTTCTGATTCACCATGTGAATGAATGCAAAATGCTTTGGTACAGTCAAGCGGGGCCCATTGATCTGTAATGACCAGGAATACAGGGCACTGAGCCGGGTCCCTTCTGTGTGGCCTTATTCTAGTCCATCCCTCTGGCAAAATCCTGGATGGCTTTGTACAGTCATTGGAGCAGCAGTGTAATCGGTGGAGTCCTTTCATAAAGTGCTTCCTTATAAATAGCCATCATTTTCTGAATAATTTCTAAGCGTCGGGACTGCCTGATTAGTTACATGCATCATCTCATTTAATTTTCACAGGCTTAAGAGTTTAGTACTAATATTATCCTGCTCGTGTGGGTGAGGAGATTGGGGTTTCGATTGGTTAAGTACCTCATTCGGTATCGCACAGCAAGTAAATGGAGATGCCGGGTCTGTCTGAATCAAAGCCCCTGTTCTCCATCACCGTGCAAACTGCTAGTAGCCTGAATTGTAATTCTCTAACACCTGGGATTGTTTCCTAAAGAAATAATCCAATAAAATGAAGAGTTGTCAGTGGAAAAGATTTTCTTTGGTTCTTTGAAATAATCTGAACATTCGAAGGTTGGAAAACAGTTAAATCAATTCTATTCAATCAAATAATATGTGGAGATTAAAAACCTTTATGAAGATGATAGAGCCACTGTTAAATGGAGAATAATTCAAAGAGCATTGAATTATGCTATGTTGGGGAATATGTAATAAGTCCAGGTGGGCAAAAACTAGAAAGAAAGATGAGAAGATGAGCATGGTTGTTTTTCTCTCGTATTAAAATTCTCGACGGACTTTACTTCTTCCACTTTTTCTTCCGTCTTCGCATTAAGTTTGTGCCCCTGCTATATTCGGACGCTGGTCCGTCCTCCCAAGGAGCTCACAGACCAGCGCGAGAGAGAAATTCGATGAAAGGTTACCACGTGTTGAGAAAAGTGTTACAAAAAACCACAGAAGATGTGTGGGTCAGAGGTCACAAGATGCCAAGAGATCACAGATCGGAGGGTGTCTGCTGTGTCGAAGGAGCACAGGGGCCGGGCATTAACTAGATGAACAGGAGCAGAGGCGTGAGCTGACGGGAAATGTGTCCGACATAAAAAGGAAGAGAGTGGGGGCTTCCCCTTCCCCGGTGGCGCAGTGGTTGAGAGTCCGCCTGCCGATGCAGGGGATGTGGGTTTGAGCCCCGGTCTGGGAAGATCCCACGTGCCGCGGAGCGGCTGGGCCCGTGAGCCGTGGCCGCTGGGCCTGCGCGTCCGGAGCCTGTGCTCCGCAACGGGAGAGGCCGCGACAGTGAGAGGCCCGCATACCGCAAAAAAAGAGTAAAAAAATTTTTAAAAAAAGGAAGAGACTGTGTTGAGTTCCTGAAAGGGTTAATGTTTTAGTGGATCTTGAAGAGAAACTCATCTGCTGTCTATCTATGTCTGTTCATCTATCTATCTATCTGTGTATCTATCTGTCTATCTATTATTATTATTATTTATCTATTATCATCTATCCATCTAGCTAGCTAGCTATCATCTATCTATCTATGATCATCTATCTATCATTCTCTCTGTCGTACATTCACACAATCTACAAGCACATCTACACGTGTGCTGTTAGTTTCTTAGAATTCATTTTATTAGGCAAGGAATTTGGTAATTTGCCAACTTTTTATTTATTTAGGAAACAAAGTTTCTCATAGATAACCTATGGATGTGATCCACATAATTTTAGAATTGGAAGGATTCACAAACTCCTGATTTGGGAATCTGTAGGGATAGATAGAAAGATAGATGATAGATTTCTATCTCTATAATTCTACCTATACCTATATCTACATCATCTATCTCCACCTCTATCATCTTTCCTTCTCTCTCTCTCTCTCTCTCTCTACCTATCATCTGTCTACCTATTAAATGATGGAAAGTTAACTGACATCTATATATCTATATATCTACATCTATATCTTCATCTCTTTGGAGAGAAAGAGAGGGAGAGATGGAGCTAGATGACACACATATGTCTAGATAGAGAGATAGGTAAGTATCTATATCTATATATCTCACATCAAGCGAGGTTTCAAGATCTGTTAAGGCTGAAGTTGAGAAATGAACAAAAGAAGATGAAATCATCTCGAATTTTATTTGAGTCCTGGGTGTAGTAGGAGAGTGGAAATGTGACTAGTTTGAGCAGGGCCAAATTTCAGCATCTTTAGTGTATTTACTTTCCTACAGCATCTGATATTGCCAAATATTTGTAAAAGTTGGCCCAAAATCTCTGCACTTCAGTTTCCTAAAAACTAACTTCACACTGAAAGATAATGAGATAATATTAAAAACAAAAACAAAAGAAGGTAATCTGGTACATAACCTGGTTGTTTAACAATATATTTATTTCTGACTTTTCTTTCTTTCGGGGTCTCACCTGACCAGATCTCTAGCTTGTATGTTGCCGCCTTCACATGAGAATTTCTCCAGCTCGGGAACACCAGTCTCTTGGAATGGTGGCCAAGCCTAGTACTAACCCCTAGATTCTGCGCTTCGCCTCTGACTCTACCAGCATATGCCCCAGCATGTTTCCAGGAGGGAAGAGTCCTAGAAAGTACTCGTCATCTGAATTTTCCAGTATGTACACCCGGCACGAAAGCACAGGCTCTCTCCTTACCTCTATTGTAAAGATGCCCCGAATTCTTTCTACTTCCAGTCTTTTGGTTTCTTGTTTCTGCTTCATTTTTAAAAAATTTTTATTTATTGACTTTTGGCTGAGTTGGGTCTTTGTTGTTGCGCGCCAGCTTT